>NC_140528.1:28083964-28088964 GCF_057382185.1 Mchenga conophoros
TTCATTGTATTGTTCATTTTGTTTTTTAAATACTCTGAGCGTTTGTGTTTGCTCTCCTGGTTTGACATTCATCCTTCACGTAAGTGAGGCTTTGAGCTAAAAGGGGAAAGGCTCCCTTCTTTTTAGTGCTTGTTTATTTCGAGTTATTGCCATGTTTATGAAATTTACATTTTCACTTGGAAAAATGTTAACATGTGGTCATTTTTCATACATGTATTATGAAACACTCAACTACTTTGTTTGGTTTTGTAGACTTAGACTACCATTCAAATATGAATGTTAGGCGGCGATCGTGGCTCAAGAGTTGGCAGTGCTTCTTGTAATCGGAAGGTTGCAGGTTCGAGCCCCAGCTCCGACAGTCTCGGTCACCAACAGGCCTACTCTGTCAATGCACCCCAGGGCAGCTGTGGCTGCAATGTAGCTGCCATCACCACTGTGTGACTGTGTGAATGGGTGGATGACTGAATGTAGTGTAAAGCGCTTTGGGGTCCATAGGGACTAGGAAAAGTGCTGTACAAATACAGGTCATTTATCATATTTAATATTAATTACAATTTTGATTATGTTAAGTTTACAATATTAAGTAAATGGAACAACATTTTGGATTAACTGACCATCTATATTTCAGTTACATGACCAAGCATGTCAGTGTTATTTACTCCATTTTTTTATGTTCGTGTAACGACTACAATTATTCATTTCAACTTAATATGTTTAAGCTTTAGTTTAAAAGTGTTGCTTCAAAAATTTAAAGTAATCTCAGTTTTAGTTTTTAGAGTGTAAGTGCAGAAGAAAGTCTTAACGTCCCTTCAGTACAGTGGCAGTGGATGTGGGCTGGAGATGCAATGACCTTCGACCTGCCGGTGACCATCTTCACTGACCACACCTTCTGTGATGAACGACTCCTCTCTCCTGGTGTCCTGCAAGCAAACAATCATATATTTTAGAACACCAACTTATTTGCTTTCTTAAAACATTTTTTTCTGAATTTCCTATAGAACAGACCTCAGTTTACACTCTCAATCTCAGGCTCCCTCCTCACTGGAGAGGTGACATTCACTGTCCCACTTGTCAGTCTGGATAGCCAGCCGATACACAATGATGTCAGGAAAGCATCATTTTAAAAAGGGCTCTGCAAACATGGCCAATAACTTTCATTCTGATGATCTGCAGAATAATTTGGGCACAAAACAAATTTCACCCTTCAAAAAGTTGCAGACTTCACTATATACAGTGCAGACAGTGTGGACCCTCTAAACTAAGTCTGTGGGATATGATCTTTGAATGAATGCAGACCAAACTGTCGTTGTATTTACTTACACAGCATGTCTTGTAGGATTAACTGGAGTCATCAGCAACAGCACAGAGCAGTCACATCTCAGGTCTAATAACAGAAGACAGGAAACTAAAGCATAAAGGAAGCAGCAAGTAAAGCAGTTTGATGTAAAGTATGATTAAAGTTCAGCCTGATTAACATAAATGTGACAGCTACTAACATATTGTGGGAAGTAAACTAACCAAAATCCTTCCCACTCAGCTGATGTCTTTCTGTCCAACAGCTGCTCTTCTAGACTTGTAAGAGTTTGATGTGATGTGTGGAGTGCTGATTCAGAGCCTCAAAGAGATAGGTGGTCTCTTTTTAAAACACATAATTGAAATGTCATCATTACATAGGGTGAGACGTTCGGCCATACGGGAGGGGCTCAGAGTAGAGCCAGGAGCAGACCCAGGACACGCTGGAGAGATTACATCTCTCAGCTGGCTGGCTTGGGAATGCCTTGGTGTTCCTCCGGACAAGCTAGAGGAGGTGGCTGAGGAGAGGGAGGCCTGGGCTTCTCTGCCTAGGCTGCTTTCCCCATGACCCAGCCCTGGATAACCAGAAGAAGATGGATGGATAAAACAGAAATGTTCATTAAATGTAAAAACAGTTTGCTTATGTCGCTAAAGAAAGACTAGATTTAACATTAATAGATGTCACAGATGTCCAAAAACAACCATAAAAAATTAAAATAAATACAGAGGTTAAGAATGTACAGTCCATGTTATAAAAGTGGATTAAAACAAGCCCCACCCCTAACGGCTGCACCTTCAGAAAAAGTTTCGTCTCGGCTCTTATCTAGTAGCTGCTCACTTTTCTATTTCAAACAATCAACAGAAAATTTCACTGAGAGATTTTATATAAGGTTTTTTAAGCTGTGGGTTAATTTAAGTACCATGAGCCGAGAGGCAACACCAGTCTAACACTAGCTAGCTAGCAAGTTTATAAACCTGGTGCTAATCTGAGAGAAGGCACAAAACCAGTTTGAATAAGAGTAACACTTTACTCACCAAGTCAGTGAATCACATAAAGAATCACAGCAATGCCAACAATGATCTCTTAAGCTGAAGCTTCTCCAGCTTTGCTCAACATATCCTCTGGGTGCTTTAGGGTGCTCCATCTAGTGACGCTATTACTGGGAGACTCAAACACTCATGTGTGCAACAACAGTGAGAGCTGGAGGGGTGTGACTGAGGGACCTCTGTGCAAACCACAGTTTGCCCATAATGAACTATAAATGATATATGTAATATTTCCAAACTGTTAAAATGTGTTCGGTTTGCTGATGATACCACTCTGTATTGCTCAGGTAATAACCTGGAACAGCTTCTGACTACAGTGGAAAAGAACAGTGGAGAATATACTAAAAAATGGTTTCATATAAATAAGTTATTGTTAAATATAAATGAAATAATATGTATTATTTTTGGCACCAGACAAATGAAAAATGTATCTAAAATCAGGGTTAATGGAATTGAAATTGAAAACGTGTACGAAAAAACATTTCTAGAGAGATAATTGATAAGCTTTGTTGGAAGTCCCATATAAACCATGTGTGTCACGGTCTGGGTGGCAGACCGTGGGGGATGTTGGACCCAAACGCTGGACTTAGTGCAATGAACAGTGCATTTATTTACAGTGGGGGCAAATGTACACCATGCAATAAGTCTCCAGAGTGCTCCCTCAACTCCTGTGTTGTGTCTTGTCCCAAGTGCTGGTATTCCGTGCTCTCTGCTCCTGTGCCTACGCACACCCCGTGCATCCTGCAGTCCCGTGTTCCGCTTTCCTGAGGAAAAACGACAGACGCAGCTGTTATGGCACCAACTCCAGCAGGCATACACTGAACAGCACTATAAACACTGACATGGAGTCTAACTCAACGATCCTGCGCCGGAGGAAGCTCCCTCGCTCTGTTAAGTAGCTCCCCCGACGAGCCTGATCAGAAGCAGGTGTGTGGGAACCTAGGCGTGACCAGCAGCTGGCAGGGCCACACCCATCAGGCCTGCAGGTGGCTGTCCTTCATCCTCCAGCCACACACACACGTACACACACCAGCATGGAACACAAGAGCACAGTGCAGCAAACATACCTCCAATACAACAATAATAATAACAATAACAATAACAATAATGGTCCACACTCTTCACGGACCCCGAGTCCCTGGAACCGGATCCGTGACAATGTGAAAACAAAAAAGTTAAAAACCGTTGCTATTCTGTACAAAACAAAAGATGTCCTGAGCAAGAATTCATTATAGACGCTTTATTGTTCTCTTTTGCTTCTGCTAATAGCTTTTTGACTAGCCTTATCTCCTGCTTTCTTGCTTTGTGGTAGATCTTTATTCTGTATTCACTGAGAGATTTAAATGTTAATCAAATAAATAAATTAGATAAGTGCACGTGGCTCCAAGATACTGTGGGCCACGGGTCAATGATCAATTTTGTAGTCGTATCATCAGATCTGCAGCCTAATGTACTGGACATGGTTGAATAGAGGGGCTGAGCTGTCAACTGATAAACACCTGGTGCTGAGTTGGATCAGGTGGCACATCTAAACATAGTGAGGGTGCTCTTGGAATGGATGGTCCGTGAGATCTTCTACTTCAGTAGAGCTTCAACAGCATTCTGAGGGAGACCGGGGCCCTAATTTCCTTCAGGATTACAGTTTTTTCTGATTGCTTAAGCACATTTTTTGTAACCATTGGCTAATTTTGCAAAACTCTTCACACAAATAAGAAAACCTGTCACCCAATAATCAAAACATTGTAGTTCTCTTGCAAAAGCAAACACAGCTGGATTAACTCCTCACACCTTCGTAAAAGTGGTGTTTCCGTATCAAACAGTACACACAAGCCATCATCTACTAAGCACACAATGCGCCAACTGCACACTGATGGTATGAATACAAAACACATCTGGCTTTTGCTTTCTCTGTGCACAAGGTAGGCTATGTCAGTTTGAGCTCATACTTCTGTCATAGATCCATAAGCATAGAGGGATCCAAACTTCAAGTACTGCTGTTTATTCAAACACATCAAAACAAACACAAGTGTTTATTTCCAAGTATAGGATTATTTGCAATCGCCATAATGACTATATGGGTTACTTGGTCTGCAGTGAACATGCTTCCTCTGCCCCAGCATCTGGTCATCTAGCAATTCTGTAAAGTAACAATTTCAGTATTTTTACATCAATGGTATTGGTGTGTTTCTCATTGGCATATGGCAGTGCTACAAATCTTTGTGCGAAGTGACTGTACTCACCGATTCTCATTTCAAGATGTCCTTATGGTGCTTGCTACAGTGTAGCGGCTCGAGTTAGGCTGGACCCATTGGCCAGCTTCCCTCAGGGTCATTCCACGGTTGATGACATGGTCCACTATTGTAGCTCTGATGTCATCAGCAATTCTATTTCTTACTCTTCCTACCCTTCCTCTCCCCCCTCCTCATCTCCCTCTCCTCCTTATCCTTGTCGTCCTCTTCATCCTACTTCTTCCTCTCCTCCCTCCTCATCTTCCTCTTGCTCCTCCTTGTCCTTGTCGTCCTCTTCATCCTACTTCTTCACCTCCACGTCCTCTTCCTCGGCCTCCTCTACTTCTCACTCTTTCTGCTCCCTCCATTGTACTCCGCACACACAGCTTACCTGTATTATAGTGCTTAGGCTGATTGCAAAGTGACCTAATT
>NC_140528.1:28093964-28333964 GCF_057382185.1 Mchenga conophoros
TCTCCACGTCTCCTGCCAGAGTGAACACATAGGCCAGCAGAGCTGTAGTGTAGGTGTTGCTCAGGTCACTGAGAGACTCCTTGAGACAAGCCAGGCTCTGGATCATCACAGGATCCTTTAAAAGATCACAACAAAGAACTTTAATGGACAAACAGAAACCTTCTTTCATTAAACCCAGTGTGAGAAGAATAGGAGGCAGAGTTCCTGATTCAGTCACTCAAAACATCAGCGTGATAATAGAAAACACAGCAATTAGAGGAAAGTACAGATCAAGCAAAGACTGGAGCAATCTGCTAGTAGTATTTACAATATAAAGAACATATTGAAAAAACACTGTACAGGTTGGGTGGTGATACCAGTCCTTGCTGGTGAGAGTTCAGGTATGTGGATGACACCTGGGTGAAAATCAATTCTCAGGACGTTCCACAATTCACAGATCACATTAACTCGGTGGAACGACACATCAAATTCACAAGGGAGGATATGAAAAGTGTCAGGTTAGTCTTCTTAGACAGTGAGATTTCCATCAGTAATGGAGGACATTTAAAAGCTGATGTGTACCGTAAACCTAAGCTCCAGCCGATCCAGGAGAGAAGGACAACTGCTGCCTAAGTGAAAACCTGTAGTGATCCCGTATGTGTCAGAAGTATCGGAGCAGCTGAGGCACATTTTTTTCTAAACACTGTGTCTCTGTGGCTTTTAAACCACAAAACACGCTGCGCCAAAAACTGCTCCACCCCGACACAAACAGAGTAACATAGTGTACGGTGTTAAGTTCCAGAAGGATTGCCAGGATCTATACATCGGGGAAATCGAACAACCTCTTGCTAAGAGGATAGCACAACACAGAGGAGCTACCTCGTCAGGCCAGGACTCTGCAGTCTATTCACACCTACAGACCAGTGGACACTCTTTCAATGATGAGGATGTAACATCCTGGACAGGGAGGAACGCTGGTTTGAGTGTAGGGTCAAGGAGGCCATTTACGTGAAAAAGGAAAGACCATATCTGAATCGAGGAGGGGGCCTAAGGTTACATCTTTTGCTATCTTACAATGCTGTGATTGCAGCTATTCCCCAACTCTCTGTGAATGGTACTGATGGCCATTGATCAGTGGTCTTTGATCAGTGGGTTTTGGTCAGTGGTTGTTGATCAATGGTCATGAGAATTTACATAATTACGATTAAGGAACTGACCCCCCAGCCCACTGTTCCTTCCTGACTGCACTCCATGAGCATCTGGCAGCATAAATTAACCAGCTGTTAGTTGACGAGAGACACCCAGAATGGCTAACTGTAGGGCGGATAATCCTGAAGGGAACGGTCCCATCCAACTAGGCCAGACAGTCTTGAAGGGATCGTCCCATCGGTCCCATCCAACTACTGACCAATAACCTGCCTCAGTACCACATGGAAGCTCCTGTCAGGCATCATAGTGGCTAAGATGAACAGACACATGTTCCTGTGCCCCACTCATTGGCAAGAATACCAGAGGTGCAAAACACCAGCTACTTGTAACAATCAGCCGAGACTGCCTGGATTGATTACAAGAGGGTCTATGACTTAATGCCCCACAGCTGAATCCTGGAATGCCTAGACCTGTACAAGATCAACAGGACTTTAAGAGCCTTCATCAAGAACTCAATGGGGATGTGGCATACAACACTAGAGGCCAACTTCAAGCCCATAGCACAATCACCATTTACCAAAGAGATGCTCTGTCCCTACGGATACTGACTACGGGATGAAGCAGCTGTCAGCCATCTCCTGTACGTGGATGACATCAAGCTGTATGTCAAGAGTGAACGAGACATCGATTCACTGATCCACACCACCAGGATATACAGCAACGGCATTGGAATATCGTTCGGACTGGAGAAGTGTAGTCGGATGGTAACAAAGAGTCAGAACTGAGGGAATCGAACTACTAGAAGGCAACATTGCAGACATAGAGGACAGCTACAAGTACTCCAACAAGCAAATAGGAACCCCAAAGAGGCTGCTGGGAAAGCTGCAACCACCAAGTACCTGCAGAGGGTCAGGCAAATCCTGAGGAATCAGCTGAATGTTAGAACAGGATCCGGCCTATCAAAACCTACGCCCTGCCCGTCATCAGGTACCCTGCTGGGATAATAAGCTGGCAAAAGGAGGAGATAGAAGCCACTGACATCAAGACAAGAAAGTTCCTAACCATGCATAGAGGGTTTCACCCCAAGTCCAGCATGCTAAATGGAAGGAAGGAGGCCAGGGACTGGTGAGTGTCAGCACCACATTCCAAGATGAAACAACGAATATTCACGAGTACGAGGAAGATGGCTCCAACTGACAGCGTGCTCAGTGAATACCTCAGCCAGCAGAAACTCAAGAAAGAGGAGGAAGGCGAGGAACCATCATGGAAGGACAGGCCCCTGCACAGTATGTACCACCAGCAGATAGAGGAAGTAGATGATACCCAGAAATCCTACCAGTGGCTGGACAACGCTGGACTGAAAGACAGCACAGAGGCACTAATCATGGCAGCACAGGAACAAGCTCTGAGTACAAGATCCATAGAGGCTGGGGTCTATCACACCAGGCAAGACCCCAGGTGCAGGCTGTGTAAAGATGCCCCAGAGACAATCCAGCACATACCAGCAGGGTGCTAGACTGCTGGTTAAACCTAACTCCATGGCTCAGCAGCACAAACTCTACTCCTTTTTTTGTTGAATACCTTGATATTCTTTGACTCTACTCACATGTTGGGATGTATTCATTTCCAAGAAGGCGGCAGTAACGTACGCACTGAGAGTCACTTCATCAGATACACCACCCTGTCAACAGAAGACATCATAGACACTTTATCATCAGTGCACCAACATTCAGGGATATGAAGTCATGAAAATGATTTTCAGCTGCATGTGGTTTTAGTATCATCAATGTCTTGATGCATGTTCAAACATCCAGCTAAAGAGATGAACGGGAAGTTGATTTTGTTCATCTGGACATTGTATTTCCAGTGAGATGGATGTTTCTTCACCTCAGGTTTCCCCAACCTTATAAACAGTTTGTGTAGTCATCTAGTAATCAGAAGGTTGGTGGTTTGATTCCCCGCTGCTCCAGCCTGCATGCCAAATATTTGTGGGCAATATACTAATCCCAAGTTGGTCTCTAGTGCATACTTTGTATTTTCTATAAATATGTGTGAATGCTACATAGAAAGCAGTGCTGCTGTGAATGGAACAAGATGTATGGAAATTATTTCTTGAATAAAATAATAGAATATACTGATGTGAGCTATTACAGTATGTAGTACAGTGTTTTCCATGTATGCATGACATTATTAATAAAATTTGTTAAATCCAGACTGGAGGCTGTTTCCACAGTCTAACAGCGAAGAACTGCAGGTTACCTTCATTCCGTTGTGGAAGAGTTTCCCAGACTTTTCAAAACAGCCATTTTCTTGTTGTTTATGTTGCAGCCAGGTCTTAGACTCTTCGATCTTTCTGGGATCAATAAAGATGAAAGACTGAGCTTTGGCAAAACTTCTTACCACAAACGCAGTCAGCCTGACAGAAAGAAAACAACACTTACACGTCTTACAATGATGGAAATGTTTGGCTGCGAGGTCACATTAAGAGAAAGAAATACTGATCATTTTGAAAATAAAGTTGAAATTTCAAGGTTAAATTTGAAAATGTATTTTGAGACAAAAGCAGAAATGTGGATATCACAGTTATTTCAGGACAAACTGCCACGGTTGCTTTCCCCTCTGAATTAGTGAAATCGTACTTCAGACTCAGTTTTAGTAACAAGGAAGGAACTGATGTCATTGTAGCAATAAAAACAGCGTGGCAGTAAGTATAAGTACACTGAAAAGCAGAAAGTGGTGCAGAAAGCTGCATGTGGTTAAATTTGTATAAAAGGAAATGGCTGCTAATGTACAGATGCAAGGATACCGATGGTTCCACGCTCGTGGAATAAAGAGGATCTATGCTGTATCACAAGACCACTGATTGATTTCACTACATCTACTCAAGGCATTTTATACAGGGTATAGCAGTCGTTTGAAACAACAATCATTTCAACTGTTTTCTTAGATTTGAATTTGACTTTTTTCACAAAACAGTATTAAGACTTTATTATTGAAATAGTATTTAGACTTTTTCTTAAAGTAAAATAACTTTAAGCTTTAAAATTCGACTTTATTCTAATAATGATCAATAACATTTTTATGTGGCTCTAATACTCCTTCCTACCTACTAAATTACACAGTATTAACCAAAAGGTATTGTTAATGTTGGCTTAGTCAAAGGATTAAATGGAGAATTATTTTAAGTATTAGAGGTAGACATGTTTATGTTATTAATGGGTAGTCAAACTTCAAGAAACGTCTTCTGTTTGGTGGGATATTTAAAAACCAGTGTAACCTCTCTGGTTTGTGACATGTTTGATCAGTGATGTTCTCACCAAGTGTTTCCTGGTCCTGTTCCAAATGTGGTGTAAGCACCGTCAGCACTTTTGTAGTTGAGCTGTCTTTGGTATCCTGTAACAACAGAGACGCCATGATCGAGACATTGTTGCTATGGTGATGATTGGACTCCATTTGTTTATGGATCTGCATGTGTACATCGAGATTTGGGAAATTCAATGACTCTTGCTGACAGATGAGGAAAATGACACATTTGACCAAGAGCTGTGGCTAATGTTCTGCCTCCTGTCGGCTTGTTTCTTGAACCGTGTGTGTTGAAGTGATTCAAATGATTTCCTTCTTAGAGGAAACAATAAAAACTTGCCACTGGTGAGGAAGTTAGTAGCTTTTTCCATGATGGCTGCGGTGAGCTGCTGTGTGCCTTTCAGGTAGTGGAGGATGTAGATGTTGGGGGCCAGGAGAGCCATGTTCTGCTCCCCACATCCATACGGCATCTGCAGCAATCCATCCAGGTTCTTCAGAGCCCGGCCGAGGATGTCACCTGATCAAAAACACTGATTCACTAAAACTAACGTAAAACAACTTTGTATTATTGGGCAGAGATAACCTGAATACTTCAATATGCAATTTTAAATGATGATTTCATTTGCTGAGCGAAAAAACATCCAAACTGAAAATCGTAGATTGACTGAGATTAACCAAATATTTCTGGGAAGACTGAGTTTCATTTCACCAACCAGACCCAGGCCTGATTAAGGCCAGAGCTGCTGGACCAAGAAATCACTCAAGTACAATCTGTTTGATAAAAGGGAAGCAGGCTAAAAGACGTCCAGAAGAAACACGTCGTTGCCATGACCAAAAGAAATTCAAAAATAGGCGAGAAGTCTTGAGATCTATCAGTTTGGACAGGATTAAAAACAATTTCTACAGCTTTGGAGCGCCAGTGCACCATGTTGGAACCCATTATCCACCAACTGAGAAAACTAGAAAAGATGTGGCAGAAATTACTCCATAAGCACATCGACGACTCACCGAAAAAGTCAAGTGAATCCCAACAACACCCAGAACTGAAGGCCTTGCCTTCCTCTGTAAAGGTCAGAGTTTACGATTCAACAATACAAAGGAGACGGGGCAAAAACAGCATTCATGGACAAAACCACTGCTGACCAAGAAGAACACAAAAGCTTATCTCACATTAGCTAAAAAACATCTCCATGCTCCACAAGATATTTGGGAGAATATTATATGGACTGAAGAGAAAACGTTTTGAGTTTTGTTGCATTTGGCTTAAAAGTGACGCATCATTTCATAGAAAGAACATCATACCAACTGTGTGATGCTCTGGGGCTGTGTGGCGTAGGTTTGCAGTGTTTTGTGTTGTTTCACTTTAAATTTGTTTAAAAGGAAAAAGCTGAAAATGTAAATAGTTAAAAGTTGAAATGTGATTCTGTATTTATTTATTTATTACATTTTATGTGGAGTGAATAAATAAAAGTATATTTATTGTAGCCCCTAGAGACAAAAAAGAGTACAAAGTCCAAAACACTTAAAAACTCAGAAACACGTAAAAACACAACAGAAGGGCTCCAGGATGCTGGGCGCAGTGTTGAGCTTTTGTTACCTACACAAGCCAGCAAGTACCAACAACCGGATTTGGTGTGTGGTAGTAACAGGTAAAAGAACATTTTTTTTAAATTATTTGAATATATATGAGTGCTTGTGTATAAATACACGAACAATACATATATGATTTCAATTGTGTAATTTAAGTGATCTAGGTAGCTCTGTTTTGAAGGTCAGTTAACGCTAGAAATGTGTTTTGGACTTTGTTCATTGTCTCTAGGGGCCACAAAGCACGCAATATATAAACATATAAATAAATCCATGTTTTTTTTTTTCACATTAGTAATTTCTTTTGTGCATGATTTTATTTTGCTGTTGATAATAAATTAATTAAAGCAACAAAACAACCTGAAGAGCCGGTTGGGAGCTGAAAGTCCCGGCTCTTTTTAATGCGCCGAGCCGAAAGAGCCGTTTCTCCAACAAGAGAAAGAAATCCCCTCACTATCTTGTAGCTGTGTCGTCTTAAATTGGTCATGTGATTTTGACGTGTCGGCACATACGTCGACCCCAGAGGGTTAAGATGGAAAATGATCCAGGACGCCAGAAAGTGGTCGAGTCAAAATCTGGACTTAAATCCTACTGACATGATTCTGCATGACCAGAACGATTGCGCTGGAAAACTCTCTGGTGTGACTGGGCCAAAACTCAGCGTTTCAAACACACTTATGACTAAAGCTAGACTGCAGTTCTTCCTGCACAGAATGGCACAAACAGCCTTTTTGGGGTCCATTTCTTTTTCACACAAGGCCAGGAAGACGTGGGTCTATCTATAAATGAAATCATCTTTTAAAAGCTGAATACGGTTTTTACTTTTACTTGAACATGACGTCTCTTTTATTTTCTGTTGTTTTAGTAATTTGCCTTTTTAACAAAGCTTTAACCTGCCATATTTTTATTTGGCTGAATCAAAATTGAGATGAAATGATGAGGTTTACCCAGGACTGATACAGAAGTGCGGGCAGATCCTTCTATCACATTCTCAGGCAGATGTATCTCTGCTTCCTCCGTCAGCGGGCTTCCTGTGTACAGACACAACAAAAGTCCAATCAGGAAGTCACGACTACAACAGAGTTACTGTCCAAAGTCACCAGGTGGCCTGATCTTCAGCACATATCGTTACATTTTGTGAAAGTAAAAGATGAAAATTTGGCACATTTTATGTACACAGTGCACTCCACTGCTAATTTAGGTCATTTGTTTGCTGACATTATTTAACTGGTGTTGCTGATGGACATCACACTGACCTTTTGGACAAAGAAGCCAGTTGTACGTCTTTGTCGTCTCACTTCCCTCAGCCTGAGGAAAAGTGTCTTTAAAATGAGTAACAATTTAAATTTTATGAGTAAAAATGTTTTTTCTCGTCTCGTATTTATGACACTGACCTTCACTATGAGAGATTTGGTGACCACGTCGATGCGACCTCTGTCTGGTACGCTCACAACCTCATTATCACATGACACATGGGACGCTACGGCCTCAGCAGACACAGTCACGTTCACAGCCCCTAAAAGCAGCAGCACAGGTCACCTTCTTCGTCTCTCCATTAAAATAAAGGTTACCGAGGTTATTTTACAGATTTTGTAGAAACTAGAAGGAAATGTGTTGGGACAAAAGGAGGCGGTTAACTGTGATCACACTAGATCTAAATCTAGATCTCTAGATTTAATGTTGGTTCTAAATCAAAGATAACATCTAACTGAAAATTTTACTGCATCAGGTGTGAGAAACATGAGCTAGAAAATAAATAGTCCAAAATAATTTCAGGGTCCTGCTGGAGGCAGTAATGTAAATCATAAAAAGTATCTAGTAAGAGACGATGCTTCTGACACTTTTAGGGCCACATACAATAATGTCAATTTGGCTGAATTTAGAAAACTGCAGGTCATCCTTAACACATGCCTGTAGCTAAATTCAATTTTATTTATACAGCGCTAAATCACAACAACATTCTTCTCGAGGTGCTTTATATTGTATTGTAGGCTGCCGGGGATTCCCATGATGCATTGAGTTTTTCCTTTCCAGTCACCTTTCTCACTCACTATGTATTAATAGACCTCTCTGCATTGAATCATATCTGTTATTAACCTCTGTCTCTCTTCCACAGCATGTCTTTATCCTGTCTTCCATCTCTCACCCCAACCAATCACAGCAGATGGCCCCGCCCCTCCCTGAGCCTGGTTCTGCCGGAGGTTTCTTCCTGTTAAAAGGGAGTTTTTCCTTCCCACTGTCGCCAAAGTGCTTGCTCATAGGGGGTCATATGATTGTTGGGTTTTTCTCTGTATCTATGAAGCGCCTTGAGGCGACTTTTGTTGTGATTTGGCGCTATAGAAATAAAATTGAATTGAATTGAATTGAATTGTAAGGTAGACCCTACAATAATACATAATTTGTTGCGTCTGACTTCACTAACTGATTAAGATATAAATCATTTGGATGGAAATGAAACTGCAAGCAGTCTTTTGTATTATATATCATTATATATACTGTCCAAGGGAAGCATACATAATGGAAATAATTGATGAGAATTGAAAGGCAGGTTACAGAATGATTTATAATTAGTTAAGACAGCTGCATTGAGTAAACCATGAGGATGGAGGCAGCTTCTACTCTCAGAGTGGAAGGATAGAAGTGGGAAATCTAGGCCTTGTAGACCCAATAGCTGTGTCCCAATTCAGGGGCCACATCCTCCTGAGGCCACATTTGAAGGCCGATTACGTCACAGCTACACGCTGAAGGCTGTCCAAATTCAAAGGCTGCTCCAAATGCGGCGAAAAATGTATCCTTCATTTCCCAAGATTTGAAGGATGGGTGGCCCAAACTATCCCAGAATTCATAGCGCATTCCAGTTTCCAACAATGGCGGCCGCTACTACGTTTTTTTAATATTATTCTTATTACTCTTTTTGGGTCACAAAATAAACTTTTAACATATTTTCAGGAGAGAATGTAGCTATGTAAACTTCAAATATCTGCTCGGTTTATCAAGATATCACATATTTGCAAAAGTGCTTCGACGTTTTCGGACCCACCTGCTCGATAGCTGACCGGGAGGTCAAGCCTCACTAGAGCCTGGTAAGAGATCACCGCTGTCTTTGGCTATAAGTCATTTAGATAACTTAAAACTGTTATTGTTTGGCTTTTTTCAGTGTTTTATTTGTTCCCGAGTAAATCGGTTTGGCTGAGATTAAAGTTACAGTTTTCACACAGCTGAATAAGCGTCAGACAGAAAACTGATTAATCAGAAACGTGAGATGGTCGAGAATTTACTCCAGTGTCCTGTTATATTTTAGATAGCAAGGAGAAGACAGGTGAGTTTATTAAACTCCACCGAGACGGCAGTGATGCGAATCTGAAGGCTAGACCGTCCAATTTCACAACCTGGCACTTCCGGTCTACCCGACCTTCTAAAGACCCGACCCACATAGACCGCGAAGGCTGGGTCCTCTGAAGGATGCAGCCTAGGAATTGAGACACAACTAATAATTCTTTCTGCCCCACTCCCAACACAGGGGTTTATAGTCTTGCTTTACCTCAATTTTCAACTGTGCTCGCTGGCACACAAACAGGATGTGTACTCAGCCTGCCACACAGCGGTTTCCTGGCAGTGTGGAGGACCAAAGCCTGATTCTCACCTAAGGCTGTTGGGATCATGGTCCACCTGAGGGTCTTGCGCTCGTTGGCACACAAACAGGATGTGTACAGATCACCAGAGAGAGGCGTGAGGGTGTAATCTGAGGACGGCCCAGGAGTGACAGTAACCTGTACGAGGAACACAGACATGGCTACGTTTAAAGCTGAGTTCAAATGTGAACACATTTCTAAGCATCTAAACAAATGCACAAGTTTGATGTTATGAACTCATGATCAAAGTAGACCTTCATTTTACTTGGATACTTTAATCACTCCCTTCCTAATCGTTTCCCTCCATCTGTTTTCTTACAGCCTCCACACTAAACTCTGTTCTACAAGGTGCATGAGCGCACAAAGAAAGCTAGAGGAGGGCTGGTAGTGTAAAGACATGTGATTGGCCAATCCTGGTGTCTGTGCTTGCAGGTGAGCTTGCAGGTGTTGGTGAGCAGGGGCCCTTCAAGAACGGCCTGCATCCTGCATGGTTATATTGCCAAAGAAAAGATATTTTCTATTGTATTTTAATAACTATGATATAAATTTTGCTTAGAAAGTCATGTTTTCAGTATGGCTTTCCTTGGCTATGAACAGACATGTATCTAAACACTTTAATCATTCATTACCATGATGCAGCTGGTCAGGTAGTTAAAGACAGTCGCCCTCAGTTCAAAGTGCTCCCCCCGGATGATGGAGTAGGGCATGGTGAGTTCAAGGAAGAAAGGTTGGAAGACTTTCATTTCTTTACGAGGAGCCAAACCAAAACCCTGAGAGGACAAACAGAAAGCCTCCGTCTCCCAGGTGGTGATGGTGTCTGGGACAGTCAGGGACACGCCCCTTTTTCCATCGTCTCTGAAGCAGCAGATACACACAAACATATTCTGTAACATAATCAAACATGTTTTTATGTCTGTAAATTACTTGTATAACAGTGTAGTTACATCCTGCAGTGTGAATGACTTGTATATGTTGCATTGACAAAGTAAAAGAGCTCCACGTTGCTGATGACAGTGAAATAATATATCCCACCAAACTTTAAATATGACAAAACATCAGGATGAAGCATCAAAACATGCTCAAGAAAAAACTCACAATTACTCTATTTTCATGTTTTTCATGTGTGCAAAGACACAGCAGAAAGTTCACATGGGTTTCTAAATGTGATCGTATAAACTTTTTAAAATGGAATATGCACCAGATCTCTTCACAACAGATACTTACCCAACTTCCACCAGATCCCAGATCCACGTCTCAGGGAAGAAAGAGCGAGCTGTCTCTATTGGTGCAGCTTCAGGAGGAAGCTGCCCAGCAGATTCCAGACCAGGACTACTTAGTTGAATAGAATATTGTCTAGACAGGGGAAGTATAACTAAATAAAAAGAGAAAAAATAATTACGTGTTTTCTTTTTGGTAAATACAAAGAAAATTTATAGCCAGACACAACACAAACAAGTGAATGATTCACCGGAGGAGACAAGATAGCTATCACGGTAGACTTTTCCTTTGAACTTGAGGCATGAAGGCAATCGAAAAACCAAGTTTGTCGCCATCTTCAGTCCGACTTTCTACATATTTCAGCAGCACACAAAGATCAGCAAAAACTGGTGCAACAACAAAAACTATTGTATTTACGTTATGTTTGACGGACTCACAGATATACTTGTATTTTACCTGGAAAACTGCATAGGCGTCATTTTGCTCTTGACTGGGGTGCGGCAAAACATATCTTTTTGGTCTCACATTAAGGCATTCTGTAGCATCATCAACCTCATACGGGATACCTGAGGATTTCTTGAGTGGGAGCAAGTCAAATATCTGAAAAGAAAAGTGCAGTTCAGCAAAAGCTCCTGCCTGCCTGGTCACATTTGATCCACATGTGTTTTTTAACTCTTACATGTAAATATGAGTACAGATTAGGTTCAAATGAATTGCTAGATTATCTAAGAAGAATTCTGAAAAAAAAAAGATTAAGTCAGCAGTAAGTGTCCGCAGACATGAGGTGTTATAGTTGAAGTATCTGTTCACCAAATCTTACAGAAGTTCTACAATTTTACTATAAACACCACATCGTTCTTAGTGACTTATATGGCTACAGTAAGTGTTCTCCATTTGAAGCTGTAGCTCCTTAAACTCACTAAGTCTCACTTTTTCCAGGTTTTGCTGTACGTTTAACATCAACAAATACTCGCGTATTTGAGCAGTTTTGATGCAAAGTTAAATTCTTCTCAAGTAAAGCAGACAGTGACTGGCAGGTGATGCACTTGTTTGCATGGTTGAATTATTTGCTAAAAAAGTCATGATCCTGGATTTATCTCCATGCTGAAATATTAATTTGCTCAAAAGGAATTAATTTTATAAGATTAAAATATTGCAACCACATGAGCAACAAGCATGGTACTTACTTACTCGCTAGAAAGACTGTCATCACAGACACATGCATTTGTAACCTTGTATTTTTTATACCAGTTTGCTTTAAGACAAACTCAGCATTTGACTGTTTAAAACAGTTGAATGTACGACTGCCCAAAGAATACTTATCAGGACACAAGTACCAGAGCGAAGGCATGAGCTGCTGGTAACTCACGACACTACGGGCTCTGGAAATAAGGGATGTGTCCACCTCACTGGTGTTAATATCAGCAGTTACCTTATCTGCATCCAGAGTCTTCCCAGGCTCCTTGATGAGAACGCTCTTGTCGATGGCGCTCACACCACACAGAGAACGTGGCAGGGCCGTCACCTGCATGTTGGTCTCTTCACCTGGGACGGCTGAAGACGGTGAAAACTCCACTGACACCTGACACACACAAAACACCCATAGAAGTTTAGTGACTGTGATAACTCCCCACTCACTGCTGGCTAAATGAGCTGCTTCACTGTGGTGAGTGACAAATCATGAGTCCCATGTGATGGCTGTAGCCCACGTTGGACACTGTATGAACACTGTGTCAGTGTTAGATAGGTAGGACTTGCATCATCATTGAAAAAGTGCTTGTATAAATGGGAGTGAGCGGGTCATGAGGTCATATAAAGAAGCAATTTGAGTCCCCAGGTAGAGTAGAAACAGCTGTGCAACAACCAGTCCACAACAACCAGTATATGCTAGAAATCCTGGAGATGACTTTGATTTGAACGACATGGCATGACTGCAGACACCAAACACACAGCACACCTCTAGAATTACACTCACCTTGTTGCTGAAGCATTTGTCAGTAGAGAAGTCAGCACTGTGGGCAATTACATCCTCACTTGGCAGGACGGCATAAGCCACAACCTGGAACTCTGGAGCCATCTCAGGAGACACTCTGACTTTAAAGGACACCTGGCCCTCATTCACTGAAACACAGGTCCAAACATGCATCCACAGATCAACAAAACAGACCAACGTCAATGCTTGGCTGTGGCATTTGTGGAAATATGGGAATTTTACCTGATCTATCTTGCACTTGAATCCGTGTTTGTCCTTGCATGGTGACAGCTCCTCTGGACAACACCTGGAAGACAGAAATCATTTAAAAACTAGAATGAACTAGCACTGATATCTGTGGACATCACTACCAGTGAAAGGTTTTGACACACCTTCTCATTCAGTGTTTTTTTTTTTTATTGTAATGCTTTCTACATTGTAGATGCACACTGAAGCAAAGAAAAATATATAAATAACTCTACACTCAAAAAAGTCAACTAAGGCCGTTGTTTGATTAATTCAATAGACATTTGTCTATTTAACATGAACATATTGAGTTTAGGTTTTTAAATCATTATCAGTTGTTGGTTTAACATAAAATAACAAAAAGTTTAATGAACTAGATTTGCATTCTTCAGTTCAATTAAATGTAATTATTTTAAATCAACAACTCTAAAACCGATGCCTAGTGCGCATGCTCAAACTTCCCAAAAGTGAAGAGGCGGGAACGCGGAGAAATTATATGTGTTCAGTGGACTGCCATTTCCCTCTGCGGAATCTTCCACAATACAGGTAAGTAATAAATAACTCAAAATATCTTAGTCAAACGAAGTTGTTCTGTCCATTAATTGTTTAACAATGTTTTTAATTCCAAATGTGTAAGTTGTCATTAGACAGCGGGAGTGGAGCAAATACAGTGAAAATCTGGTATTAGACGGTGCCAATCGGTACCGTCTAATACCTGATTTATAATCCGCTCTGGGTATATTTATACTATTATTAGCATTTCCACTTCATTGTTTTTCTTTTTTTTACCCGTTTTTGCAGTTAGTCTTATAGTGTTTTTAGCGGTTATTGATATGTTTAATTCAATATTTAACACGTTTGTAATTCACTTTCAAAGTAAATGAAGTTAGCTAAAGCTAGTATGGTTGTCTCATTGAACTTCTACCTAGCTCTGTTAGCATTCACTTTGGTTTTAAATGACGGTTATTGCAAGACATGGTCTTTGTTCACTTTTTTTATTATCATTTGCATTTTTTCTTTCTTTCTTTCTCTCTCCTTTTATTTTAAGCATTCGGCCTCTCACAGTAATGCAAGTTAAACTAGCATGCGCGATTTGCTAAATATTAGCTGTGTCCAAATTCAGGGGCTGCATCCTTCGAATTGACTTGATCGCTAGTGCATGGGGAAAAGAGCATAAACACGAGGTCAGAGGAAAAGGCAATGGCGGATAGTTATGAAAATTGCCTGTCGGACCTTTACCGCAACTACCAGCATCTTTATTGCATAGTGTGAAACACTGCTATTACATTTGGCAACAGATTGGATATTTATGTCATTGGCATCGGTGAGCCACTGTCAATATGTGACATATTGAAATCGCGTTTGAATTCGCGCTTGTTTTTTGCTTTCACTTTGCAATCGCCCGACCTGTGTATAGAGAGCGACAGCACTGATCTGTGAGTGATGATAATTTGTGCACCAATTCCTCTGACATCGTCTTATCAATCGTTAGCTTACTATGCAAACATGACAAGTGAAATCTCCCGCAGCTTAAACATGTGAGAGGTTGATCGCGCAGAGAATCACTGAGCGTTATGTGAGTCCGTGTGTAAAAGCAGCAGGATATATATTTCAGTTCTGCTGAGCCAAATAAGACAGGTCAGGGTGAAGAAGTGACAGCCAAAGAAAAGCTTACCACAAAACGGAAAAGTTATGACAAATCAGACTATAAGGCAAAAAGAAAGTGCAGCTTTATGGTTTCATGGACAAAAGAATTTCTGTGGCTGCAACATGACGAGCTATATAACCGGGGCTGCACATAAGTGGTTCGCAGGTGCGCATTCGCTGTCAAAATAAAAATCGCACACAAGATAAGAAGTTGCAACGCGTGTTTGCATACATAAGATTTTCTGGAGGAGGACATATTTGTTTATAACTCTTAAATATGTCGAAGAAGCTCCTTTAAGCAATTACTTTGGTTTTCCTCCACCTCCAAACAAATGTCAGAAGGAGTCTGAACCACAAAAGAAGCACGTATTCTCGCAAAAGTGGTTGCAGGAGGTGAGCTGGCTTCAAACAAATGATGAACGCACAGATGTGGTGCAGAATGTGCCATGAAAATCCCACTCTAGCGGACAAAAACAGTGCCTTTTATATGGATGCAAACGTGCGTTGCAACTTCTTATCTGTTGCGCGTCTTTTATTTTGACAGCGAATGCGCACATGCGGACCACTTATGTGCACCCGTGTAAATAACATAATGTTCTGCCGGGTGTGTTGTTGGTTTTCCCTCGATTCCTGAGTCGACAAGCGCCTTTGTTACTGGGACCAGTAATTTTAAGAAAGGCCCCCATTAGAAATGGATTATTGCTCAGTCTGCAATATCTTTCCCAGAACAAACACCAATTGCAAATAATATACTAAAAATAAACCTGAAAAATCTGTTTAGAACAGCGTACTGTGTTGCAAAGAGTGAACTACCACTGGTGCAATTTAGTAGTCTTTGCAAACTTCAAAAAGCAAATGGCCTAGATCTTGGTTCCACTTGCCTCTTACTTGTGACTTTAGTGGAAATTTCAAATTCAGTATCTGACACAGACTGATTCATGTTCTACACAGACAGCACTGATGTGTGCATGGTCTTCTAAAAGCAGCTTTAGTCAGCTTAGATGTGAAGTGAGTGAAATATACAGTTGCGTTTTTAATCAATGTATTTGTTCTCTATTGCAGATTGAGAAGGAGTTTCTGCGAATCACCACAAAGCCTCTGCTATCTACTTTCTTTGCCGAGCTTGACCAATACGCGCCACGCTTAATGGAAATCTTTCTGACCAAAGGAGGGACACGTGGAAAGAAAATAAGAGGTCTCATGCTTGCCATCTCCAAGGTTTGTATTAGGAATCTGGGAGTTAAAATAGAGGCAAATCTTAAACTTGAAAGCCAGGTCAGAGCTGCTGTAAGATCTAGCTTTTTTCATTTGAGGGAATTAGCCAAAATAAAGCCTATCTTATCGAAAAAGCATTTTCAGACAGTAATCCATGCCTTTGTTACTTCTAGGCTGGATTATTGTAACGCACTTTATTTTGGGGTTAGTGATGCGTCCATTAGGCGCCTGCAGGTTGTGCAAAATGCTGCAGCACGTCTTTTAACTGGAACAAAAAAGTTTGAGCACATTACCCCTATTTTAATTTCACTCCACTGGCTACCTGTACATTTTAGGATTGTTTTTAAAATTCTCTTATTTGCTTTTAAATCTCTTAATGGCCTGGCCCCCCCCTACCTCTCGGAGCTACTACAACCATATACACCTGCCCGTTCCCTTAGGTCCGCCAATCAGCAACTCCTTAAGGTACCGAAAACTAAGTATAAACTTAAAGGTGATCGTGCTTTTGCTGTAGCTGCTCCAAAGTTGTGGAATGATCTGCCCTTGCATGTTAGGCAGGCCTCTTCTCTCTCTGAATTTAAAAGTCTTCTTAAAACATATTTATTCGCTGAAGCCTTTGGCATTGATTAGAGGGGTTGACTCAATTTGTTTTAACATGTTTCAATTTATTGTATCTATTTATTTTATTGTATCTCATTTTAATTTTCTTTACGTATGCTATTAACATGTACAGCACTTTGTGAAACTCTGGTTTTATGTTAAAGTGCTTTAGAAATAAAGTTGGTATGGTATGGTATGGTAGGATTGAGTAGACTTTGTCATAGGCAGCAAAAATAACTTTTATTTGGAGATGAAGTTGTCAATTTTGTTTCGGCTTAACAAGTGGTACATGCCAGGTTCTAACCTAAAGAATAATTATGCAAGTTAACTGATTACCCTAGCTTTAAGAAAAACAGACTGGTTTTGGCTCATATTATCTCCTCCTCCTCTCCAGCATGACAACATCCATACCAGACGAGCATGCATCTTGAAGTCTTTGTGCATCCACCTAAACGAAGACGTTAATAGAAGTTAATAAAGGAATACTTGGTGAGCCATTGTGACAGCATGTTGTCTGTAACATTCTCATACAATCTATTTTGTTTATTTGTTTAAAAGTCTAATCTTGTAAATAAACCACCAATGTATTATTATGCTGCCTCAATAGCATTTAATCATTGTGTAGTGTTACACAACACTTAAATGACACAATTAAATGTACAATAAAATTAAATGACAATTTGTGCTCTAATGCTACGTCAGAGCAAATACAATAGCCAGAACTCATAATGACTACCATCAGGTCATAACAATATTCAAAATGTCATTATGTTGTCGTCCTTTTATCACATTACACATGTATGTTTGTAACTTGCTGTCCCAGTATTTCTGGGAGTATACTGTTTCTAAAAAAAACACTCAACTTTAGGAATCGCATCATCCCAAAACTCAAGGTCAGGCAAAATCCTTTCAACAAATATGTCATTGCGGTTCCACACAACAAAGTCACAGTACTCTGCATTTGCAATGTGAAGCTGTGCCTGAATTTGGTAATAGTAGTCATGAGTTGGGTCCAGTGTGACATTATCCCCGTCACTGATGAGGCAGAAGCCCTTCTCCCCAGCACGCATGCGCAGGTTGACCGCATCTTTCTGAGAGTGTGGGCACTAAAATCACAGTGATGAGAACAACAATCAAGATTTATCTGATGAAACAGTGAAGAAGCAAAGATGATGGGTGTGGTCTGTGTTATCATAATCTCTCATTGCCCAAAACAAATGTCTATTTGACACAGACAATAAAGCCTCATCTTATCTTAATTGAACAATAGATTAGAAATTAGAAAAGGTATTTCCTGCATTTTTACTCAGTTCACTGATTCTTATGGAAAGATGTCACACCTATGGCCTTGACTACAACAGAGTCAATACCTTAATCTCGCAGATGCCAGTTCCATGACAGTCACAAGTGACTATCCCATCAGGGGAGGACCCCATGTATGGCCACTTGGGGTTCAGCCAGAGACCGCTGTCCATACATGAGAAGCCTGCATGCTCCTGGCTCATAAGCTTCTCATATGCTCCTCTGGCTTGTGCTTCATGTTTGCATCCATAACTATAAACAGTACACATGCCAAACATGAAAAGGAAATTATTACTTAGTATTGGATGTGTAAAACAGTAAAGTGATGTATTATACAATATGCCATTACCCTAAACTATACTTAGTTCTTACCCTGTATAACCCTAGCCGTATAAGCCTATAACTAACCTCCATCTTCATAACACTTTTTTAGTTACAGTTATGGACAGTTTCATACCCCAAATCTTAACTCTGCCTTACCCTACATCAAACCCTAAATACCTTGTAGCAGCTGTGGTGAACCTATATGCCTCTGGATAGCATATGGCCTTGATCAAGCTCTTTGATGGTTGCTGGGGGTTGGTCTTAAGAACTTGTTTCAGCTTAGAGGCAGTTACGCGTCCAGCTCTTTGCCTAAACCAAATACTGCTTGCACTCTGACTTCGAGTCGCCCTCTCTACAGCCTGGACTTGGGACAGGGTGAGTTCTTCAAGCTGGAAGTCCAGGCATAGCTCTTCAAGGTCTTTGGGGGGGAGCTGCAGTGTCTCTGGTGTTCTGTACTCAGGCACAGTTTTAGGAAGCATGCTAGACTGGGGGACAAATTCTTTGTGGTAAGGTTCCCTAGACATCAGTGCTGCACTCCTTGGACAGTTTTTGCTTAAACTCTCAAAAAACCTACAGTATGTCTCTGAATCTCTCTGCACTCTTGGGCATGGAAGTGATTTCCCAACCTTTTGTGTACTTGTGCAGCCATCAATGGAACACTCAAGCTTTCGTTTTTTTGACTTTGCTGAAGAGAAGTCAATCAGAGTTACTGGGCAAGCAGGAATCTGGAAAAATTAAGCCAAAGAAGATCATTAAAATTTAAAAAGCTCTTTTCCAAAACGCTATATATTCGTTTCCAAAAATATTCGAAATTGAACAGTGATGGCAGTGGAGTGAGTATGTGTGTTTTAGGCTGGGTATAGTGGTTGGTTGGCAGTGAAGTGTGTGTGTGTATGTTGGGTGGGGATGGAGGTGCCATGTGCTGGGTATAAAAGGAGTGGAAAGTAAGCAGTTCCATGTTGATGAAAATGTGGTGTGAGGAGTTGTGAGTATTGAGGAATGCATGAGAAATGTGAATATATAAAGTGCTGCAGTCAGGTGTGTGTGTGCGCAGAAAACAAGTGCTAGGGTGTTGAGGCATGCATGAGAAGGGTGTGATATACAGTATACGGTTCTGCAGTCATGGTTATGTTAGTCATGAAAAAGGAAATGGCTTTTAAATGCTGTTATAGCGTTTTGGAATAGAACTCTTCATTTATTAAAGTACTGCCTTTTGTCTGACCCCTCACCTGCAACCTGCCCGGCTTGATAAGATCTACCAGGAGCTTGAAGCCCCCGCCGGTATAGCCTACAGGGTCATTGAGGCACTCAAGCTTCCCCACCACGACAAGGTAGCAGTATTGGGGAAGATATTTTATCCTACTGTCACATGAAGTCCCAATATAACATTCTTTATCCTACATTTTGCTTTTTGGCTTACCTTTTTAACATGAGATGGCATCAGCCACTTGCACTGCTCTGATGTGCATGTCGCTCTCATTTTCACCCCAGCTTCAACTGCAAAAAGAACAGCTCCAACGTGCGAGCATGATTCTGATAGTCTGGAAATAGAGCACATAATCTTTTTAACATGAAATGCAATATTTACAGTACATTTTGATGATGCATAGCTTACTAATACTAATGTGCAATGGCACTTTATTTGAAGTAACATGTTTATTCATTAACTCTTTCTCAACAGCCTATAGAGAAATCATTATCTAGGTGATGACATGACTGAATAGTTCTACCCTCTATCTGAAAAATGCATCTGAGTGTCATGAGGGATCTAAGGCAATCACACAAATTCTTAGCTGATGAATTCTTAGCTAAAAGAAAACACTCTCTCCCCACTACTACTGAAGTACACCTGCAAAATGCTAGCAGTGCCCTATGCGTATATGTGTGTGTGTGTGTGTGTGTGTATGTGTGTGTTCTCATTGCAATAACATCCTACTTAATTAGGCTACTAACCCTGCCATACAATTGCAATGAGCTGCAATCACTTCTCCATCCTCCTTTGCAATTACCCAAGTCTTCAGAGGTGTCTCGTTAGACCGCTGAGAATGGTTTACCTTGAAACAAACAACTGTCACTCTAACGAAGTCCTAAGGATGTGGCATGTTTGTTGATGTTAAAGCCGCTACCGCTAACTGTTAGCGTGTTTAAGATAAAGCAATATAAGAACAAACACTCACCCTTGCAAACACCAAACTGTATCCATCACGGAGACGTTTTGTTCCAAGGTTGTGGACCCACCCGCTGACAAAAAAATTGTACGCCTCCAGACTCTTGAAAGCTTTCATTTGCTGCCTAGTGTAGTAAGAAGTCTGGAGGACCAAGTAGTTGGTGATATCCACAGCCTCGATAGTAGGCAAATCCTTTACTTCTGTGGTGTATTCGGACATTTTCAAAGAATACGGATCACGTCCGATATATTTTTTAACTATCTGTTTATATCTCTCCCGAGAAACGGGGTCTAAAGTTGCACAATAGCTGCTCTCCTGACTCTCCACAGTGTCCTCCATGTTTACTTCCGCCCTCCACTCAAAAATCGCGCTGCCTCCGCACGTCATCAGAACCACGTGACCGCAACCCAACTATTGGGGAAAGGATGTCTTGAATACCAAACAGTATTAAGCGTTGCAATAAAGAATTTCTGGAATTTGGTATTGGAAGGAAAGAAATTTATGCCTAGTTAAACTTGATACACAAACATACAATGCATTTAACATGCATCAAGACAATATTGCTTTTGAATCTGTACTTGGATTAAAACAAGTCCTGTTGTTTTTTTCATTGCTATGGTCATCAGTATTTGTAAATAGAAATGTCTATGAACTTTGAGCTGTTTAGTACTAACACTTCTATACCTGCTTTATTTTAGCAGCTGAGTTAGCCTTTTCTCGAGTCCTGTCCCCCTAAGTTACTCTTGCTACGTCCGACAAACAAATGGTTTCCTCTGCGCACCAATGGGTACCCGAATGTGCAAGCAGACATGCTTCATAATGTTCGGTACATTTACCTGGGAATGGGGCCATACACACTGTTTAATCCATTCACGTTGTTTTTGACTTTGTGAATGGAAAGAACACAACTCCTCCAGACACAATCTCTCGGCGTATCGGTGGGCACACCGCTTCTCCATCTTGCTTGAGGTTAATGTTTGTCAGACACAGTAACGGTTGCTATAATGTGTAATTGGACAATGGCCCTTTCGGGGGAGGGGCCGGTGAGAGGTCAATTATGCCACCTCTTTTGACATGAGAGGTGTATTTTATAATTTATGTATTGGAGTAATTACTAACAACTACTTTAGTGGTGTAATTTTCTGTTTATTACTTTGACTACTTGGATTTTATGAACAGCATAGAAACAGTTGTTTAAACAATCTCTTAAATTTTACTTTGTTGTCTTATACTTTTTCATGTAGGATACGGACAGCGAGGCAAAAAGCTGCATGGAGCAAACTGTGATGGGGGTGTACGTCATCCAGAAGGAGGGTGCTGAACCTGAAGATGACCCAGAGGACGTTGGTGTCCTGATTGAGGGTGTGGAGGCTAACACTGATTTGGGTAACATTGCACAAGCATGTGCTCTGTTGTTTGGACTCATATACTGTTTGAACCTGAGCTACCCACCAGAACTTAAATGCACCTTTGAAGTCCTCCAGAAGATACTTTTAAATCTTGATGGACAAAAGCTGTCTTCAAAGGTACAGTTTCTGAAAAACAAGCTTATGGGGTGAGAGCACTTGAAAATGACTGATAGGTCTTGAATGGTTCATTGGTGCAATGGTGATTTCCAATATATAATGTTAATATTTGAGTTGTTTATATTTTTTTCTTTCATTTAAATTTTTTTTTTTTTAAGTTTTTGGATTCTCTCTGTTGGGCAATTCACCTTTTATACAGCACTGCAGATGATTTTTGTTTGTCCTTATATAGATGGCTCAAAATGGATCAGAAGTACTGACAGAAGTACTATGTTGTGTTTATGTATCAAGGTCCTGTAAAGTTTAAGACCACTGCCACCTGTTAAGTTCACTGTATTATTGTGTCCATTTTGCTTGCTAGCATGTTTTAAAACACAGCAAAACTATATTGCTAGCTGTGGAGGACTGCAACCAAAATTAAAAAAATAAATACATAAATATAAAAATTGGTCAAACTAATAATTATTTCAATGAGATACACCAAACAAATATAGATTTTCATCACCTATGGAATTTTTTGTTGTTGTTGTATTGCCCCCAAAATATTTCTAATTATTTTATTTTATTTTTCCAAATTCACACAATTCTATTTTGTCACATGTTTTAACTTGCCAAGTGGGAGATGTATTTTTATCTTTTAGTTTAATTTTTTAGAATGCAGTCGATATATTGAGCAAATTTTGCATCTGTTTTTAGTTGTGGAAGCTTTGGTTCCAACATATTACCTATGTAAATAAGTATTCTAACGTTTTACCTTTTGAAGTGGCATAATGCTTGCAGGTGTACAAAAATGGTAAGCTTTTATATTGTCCACTAAATCCAGTTAATAAAGATAATGTTATCATAATCTGATTGTGACTTTTTTTTGTAAAGTAGTGGGTTTCTAAATGTGTAACAAATGTAAACAAATCTAATTGAAATAATTTGGTTGAAATGAGTGAAATCATTGCCCTGATTAACAAAGTAGTTGTTGAAACAACAAGATTTAATTCTGTTTTCCTAAACTTTTTAAATTGTGTAGAATGAATTAAAACAAATTTCACTCTACATACTTAAATAAATCACTTCAAATCAATGTAAGTATAGCTATAAAAATTGGGTCTGTAACTTATCTTTAAACAGTTTAATTACTAAGAGCTGTTATTTCACTCCTTTGCTTTTAAGGTGCTCCGATGCTTTTAAGGTCTGAAGACAATTTTCTACAAGCAACTTTTAAAATTCATAAGATATCAGAATTTCAGCCACAAAACTGCACCAATTTACGCTCAAAAGTTTGGACACATACTTATTTTATGGTTTTTCCATATTTTCATGACTCTAAAACATAAAACATATTTACACTCAAAAAAATCTGTTGTTGGATGAACACAATTTAATCATGGCACCCTTTTTGCACACAATTTAACCAAGTGCTGTTCGAAGGGTTTTGAAAAGTATTTTTGTATTTTGGTATTTTGTCTTTACTCTGATTACAATGCTAAGTTAGCTTACTCCACCCATCTCCTAATAATACAGTTAAATTACAATTCAAAATACCCAAAAGGTCTTTTCTTAACATGCAGTTTGTCTCATATGTTTTTAAAAGATCCTGCGGGTGCCCACAACTTACACCAACATTATTATTTTTTTCTACTTTTTTAATTTTTAATTTCCTGTGATTATATGCTAAAAATCTGAACAATTTTATGTTGAGTCCTGGAAAAATGTTATTATAAAATGGTACATATCATTGCTTCTTTCTGCATGGTTATTTATTGAACATGCCAATCTTGTTTATTATCTTGACTAACTTGGGTGTGACCACTATCTGGTAATTGAACATTTGGAATTCTACCAACGCGGGAGACCACGTCCTATTGTGGCCACATTCGGCCACTTTAAACAAAAGCAGGGAATTAAAAGGAACGGACTTCAGTGTGAACGACCAGTTCCCCAAAGAGATCCTGGAACGACGCAGGGTCCTCTTCCCAATCCGACGCGGCTTCATCCAGAAGGGCTCCCGCGCTGTCATCGCTGTGGACCGGCTGTACGTGGATGGACAGCTCCACCGCGACCCCAACATCACTCCGTGGCTGTATTAACCTCACACCAGATAAGAATCCGCTACACCCTTTCCCTATCCACTCACACTAACTTGCATTAACTTAACATTAACATCTGTTTAACTTACCAGTATCAAATTGCATCTTAAGTGTGATATGATAGCAGAATTAACACCGTCACTCTCCGTCAACGGTTTGATTGGAATGTTTTCGGGGTTTGTTTGTTTTTTCTTCTCTCTTTTCCCCCCTCTTGTTTTTATGCTGCTCACCCTTGTCCTTGGTTTCTTTCTTTATTTCTTTCACTGCTTCGATTACCTGCTTCCACACTAGGGCTGGGTATCGTCACTGATTTCTAGAATCGATTCAATTCCGATTCACAAGGTCCCGAATCGATTCGATCCACGATTCGATTTAATTCGATTCTATTCAATTTGAATCTGGGAAATTTTGACAGAAATATTATAATTCAGATCAGTACATTTACATATTTTTGTATCAATAAAAAGGAAGCTGACACACGCAAGACTTTATCACAGGTGTGAGCGTCACAGCAGAGGCCTTTGTGTCAAAGTAGCTGAAGATAAAACACAGAAAAACATGAAGGAGATTTTCCTGTTCTGGGATTTTATAAAAATATTCTGCAGTACATCAAAAACGAAAGAAAACCATTAATCAACACATGAACATTACCTCTGATGTTACAGCGGTTTTATTAGAGACACGGCTAAGCATTTTGAATAATTTTAAAAAGTTTAAATTTGTTCAGTATTGAACGGCAGAAATGAGGTTTTCTTTTCGGAAGTATATAAAACGAAAAAAAAAAAAAAAGTCGGCCGACAGCCTGTAAACAACGGTAGTCTTGTGCGTAACAAGTAAGCGAATAATGAAGAAAACAGATTTTTAGATGGGAAACTGTTCTTGAAGTACAGAGAGAGAGAGAGAGCGAGAGAGAGAGACAGACAGAGAGGGAGGGAGAGAGAGAGAGCTGTGCATCTTGGACGAAGCAAAACAGTAAAAGTGAATCATGACGATGTTTATGTGAAGCGTTTGGATCTTCTTTTGCTGCTGGTTCGGTCAATATTGTTTGGAGAGAGATCAAACTAACAGCTTTAGAATCAGCGCATAAAGGGCGTGAACACAAAGCACGGACCCGCCCACAGATCAGAATCAGCGAGCTGTCGGCTTTCAGCCCCGACCGTGAGAAAGGCGACATCTAACTGATTCTGATCCGCGGGTCGCGCTGTGTGTCTAAGTCTATGTGCAGAATCCCTGTACCTGCTCTCATTTACTGTCTTAGTTTGGTGGTTGTTGAAATTTTGTGAGATGTCACCAGAGATTCTGGCATTTCGGGCAAAATAAATTTATATTAAAAAATCGATTCAGGATTTTAATGAATCGATTTTACGTTATCCAAGCCAGAATCGATTTTAATCGATGAAGCGATTATAAAAACCCACCCCTATTCCACACTCATCCACAAACAACATCCTTTATTTCCACACATACGCACCATGCGCTCAACGGCAGCACATTCACTTCAGTCAGACAGCGCACACAGTCGTTTAGGATACACACACTTAAGCCAAGCCTACACATATTAGTAAATATGCAAACACATAGTCAGACTCAGGGAGCATCTCGCCACACATTTTTTCTCTCTCTCCTTCGTGTGTGTTTAGTTAGTTAGTTTGTTTGCTTGTTTTAATCAATTTTAAATCATGCTTTTTATTTGTTTTTGTTTCTAATGTCTCTGTAAAGCACTTTGAATCACCTTGTTGTTGAATTATGCTATACAAATAAATTTGCCTTGCCTTGCCTTGCCTTTATTTATGAACAAGTGACATATTCTCTCCACCTGTCTAAGCGACACACACAGCATACATCCCTAGTTATACACAAACATCTATGGGTACACTGAGGTTCATTACATGGAATATAAATGGAGCTGGCTCCAGAGAAAAGAGATTAAAAATATTTAACCAACTCAAAAAACTACAGGCAGATGTTGTCCTATTACAAGAGACCCACAGACCTCTTAGAGGTTTGAATGGACTTAAAACACCTGAGTTTCCTAATGTGTTCTCAGCTTGTTATAATTCTAGACAAAGGGGAGCAGCAATTTTAATACATAAAAATATTAATTTCACAGTACTCGATACAGTTATAGATCCAGAGGGTAGATTCTTAATCATTAAACTATCTATACGTGATAAAAAGCTATGTATTGCAAGTGTATATGGTCCAAATGTTGATGATCCCTCATTCTTTCACGGTTTTTTCAGTGCACTCTCTGAACACTTAGATGGCACACTTGTTCTTGGAGGTGACCTCAACCTTGGACTAAATGAAGACATGGATAGGCTCAATACAGCGGGAACTCAGCGTAATTGGCAGTCCACAAATATAATCAAACAGTATATGAGCGACTTTGGTCTTTGCGATGCATGGCGCTCCCTTCACCCCACCAGTAAGGCATATTCTTTTTTCTCACATGTCCATCACTCCTACTCTCGTCTGGATTATTTTTTGGTCAGCAGCTCACTGCTGAACGACATTTCAGACACTGAGATTCATCCTATAGCTGTCAGCGATCATGGTCCTGTATCTTTAACACTAATGCACAAGAATAATACTACACCAAGAAAAAACTGGAGATTTAATATATCACTACTTAAAGATGAAGACTTTATTAAATATTTTAAAAAAGAGTGGACTTCATATTTGGACTATAATGACACTCCCGAAACATCAGCTTCTGTTCTATGGGAAGCAGGGAAAGCTGTGATGAGAGGTAAAATAATTTCTTTCTCATCACATAAAAAGAAAAAAGAAAACAAAAATACTCAGGAATTAGAAAAAACATCAAATCACTAGAAGAAGCCTACGAGTCCCACCAAGATCAGGAAACATTGAAGAAAATACGCAAAACAAAACTAGAATTACACTCAACAAAAATATAAGCGCAACACCTTTGTTACTGCTCCCATTCCCCATGGGATGGACGTAGAGACCTAAAATTCATTCCAGATACACAATATAACCATCCCTCCCAAACAGTGGTCACAAATCAGTCCAAATGTGTGGTAGTGGGCACATCTGCTATATTGAGATAATCCATCCCACCTCACAGGTGTGCCACATCAGGATGCTGATCTGACATCATGAGTAGTGCACAGGTGTACCTCAGACTGCCCACAACAAAAGGCCACCCTGGAATGTGCAGTTTTGTCTCACAGCAAAATGCCACAGATGCCACAAGCAATGAGGGAGCGTGCAATTGGCATGCTGACAGCAGGAATGTCAACCAGATCTGTCGCCCGTGCATTGAATGTTCATTTCTCAACCATAAGCCGTCTCCACAGGCGTTTCAGAGAATATGGCAGCACATCCAACCGGCCTCACAACCGCAGACCTCGTGTAACCACACCAGCCCAGGACCTCCACATCCAGCAGGTTCACCTCCAAGATCGTCTGAGACCAGCCACCCAGACAGCTGCTGGAACAATTGGTTTGCACAACCAAACAATTTCTGCACAAACTGTCAGAAACCGTCTCAGGGACGCTCAACTGCATGCCCGTCGTCCTCATCGGGGTCTTGACCTGACTCCAGCTCGTCGCCGTAACAGACTTGTGTGGGCAAATGCTCACATTCGATGGCGTCTGGCACGTTGGAGAGGTGTGCGCTTCACGGATGAATCATGGTTCACATTGTTCAGGGCAGATGGCAGCTGAGAATGTCCCAGTTCTTGCATGGCCAGCATACTCACCGGACATGTCACCCATTGAGCATGTTCGGGATATGCTTGACCGGCGTATACGACAGCGTGTACCAGTTCCCACAAATATCCAACAACCTCGCACAGCCATTGAAGTGGAGTGGACCAACATTCCACAGGCCACAATTGACAATCTGATAGACTCCATGCGACGATGTGTTGCACTGCATGAGGCAAATGGTGGTCACACCAGATGCTGACCGGTTCTGGGTCCCCAGACCCCCAATAGCGCAAAAAACTGCACATTCCAGGGTGGCCTTTTGTTGTGGGCAGTCTGAGGTACACCTGTGCACTACTCATGATGTCAGATCAGCATCCTGATGTGGCACACCTGTGAGGTGGGATGGATTATCTCAATATGGCAGATGTGCCCACTACCACACATTTGGACTGATTTGTGACCACTGTTTTGGAGGGATGGTTATATTGTGTATCTGGAATGAGTTTTAGGTCTCTACGTCCATCCCATGGGGAATGGGAGCAGTAACAAAGGTGTTGCGTTTATATTTTTGTTGAGTGTAAATGAGATATTTGGTAAAAAAACAAAATTCTTAGTACAAAGACTACGCTTACAAAATTATGAACATGGTAATAAATCCAGTCAATTTCTAGCAAACCAGCTAAAAATAAATAAAGAAAAAACAACTATATGTGCTGCTAAAGATTTATCTGGGAACACAATATATGAACCGATACAAATAAACAACATTTTCAGGGATTTCTATAAAACGTTGTATTCACCACAAATAAACCCATCTAAAAAAGAAATTGATCAGTTTTTGGACAACATAACTCTTCCAAAATTATTAGACACTCAAGCAATGGCACTGGATTCACCACTGACACCAGGTGAACTCCAGGAAGCCCTGATAAGTATGCCCAATAATAAGGCTCCAGGTCCAGACGGCTTTCCTGCAGAATTCTACAAAGAATTCTGGTCGATTCTAGCACCAGTTTTCTACAGAACGTTGTTGGAAATCAAAGAAAAGGGCAGACTTCCATCAAATATGAATTCTGCAAACATTAATCTCCTGCTAAAACCAGGCAAAGACCCTGTATATCCCTCAAGCTATTGTCCAATATCCCTTATAAATGTAGACCTTAAAATAATCTGCAAAGCTCTCTCAAAGAGACTAAAGAAAATAACCCCCCTCTTAATTCATCCTGACCAAACTGGTTTCATAAAAGGTAGGCACTCATCAACAAATACACCTAGATTACTTAATTTGATAGACTACTCATACAGTAAAAACATCGAAACTACAATATTTTCTTTAGATGCAGAAAAAGCATTTGACAGAGTTAACTGGAAATTTCTATTTGCAACTTTACTTTTTGGATCCTCTTTCATTAACTGGTTAAAAATATTATATAATTCCCCAACAGCTTGTGTTAGAACAAATGACCAGACATCCTCCAGCTTCTGTCTCTTGAGGGGCACCAGGTAGGGATGCCCACTCTCCCCTTCACTGTTTGCAATTTTTATTGAACCACTAGCAGCAGCAATCAGACAGAATTCAGTAATTAAGGGCATAAAATGCAAGAACGTGGAACATAAAATCAGCCTTTATGCGGATGATGTGTTACTCTTTCTCCAAAATTCACAAACCAATATCTCTGGGGTGATTGAATTGATAAACTCTTTTGCAAGAATATCAGATTACTCAATTAACTGGTCTAAATCTACAGTCCTACCGATTAATTGCTCCCTCCATAATTCCTCTTCTACACCATTGCAATCGAGAAATATAAAATATTTAGGTATTAATGTTTCTCCCAAGCTTGCAGATCTAACTAAATTAAACCATATCCCACTTTTAAAGAAGGTAGAAGGTGATCTGGCTAGGTGGAAATGTCTACCCATATCACTCATGGGAAGGGTTGCCGCTATAAAAATGATGGTCTTACCAAAAATAAATTATTTATTCTCAATGATCCCAACTAAACCGCCACAAGATTGGTTCAGATCTCTAGATTCATGTATGTCCAAATTCCTTTGGAAAAATAAACCCCCACGTATAAGCTTAAAAACACTACAAAAGACAAGGATAAAGGAGGATTAGAACTACCTAACTTTCAGCACTACTTCTTAGCCAACAGGCTTCAGTTTATCTCAGGATGGCTAAAACATACCCTCTTAGATGAACCTTGGCTAGATGTAGAACAAGCACTTTGCAATAATCTAGAGATCTCAGACCTACCATTTATCAGCTCAAACATCCAACGACATGAATGCTTCAAAAGCGTCAGCATCAGCTCTTCTCTGACAGCATGGTGGGAGTTTCTAAAATTGGCGGAGTCTTCATTAATCCCATGCAAACGTACCCCTATCTGGAACAACCCTGACATATTACAAAACAATAATATGATAAACTTTCCAGATTGGAGTGATAAAGGAATCAAATATTTAGAACATATATTAGAAAGAGCTGAATTTATTTCATTTGACAGACTAGTTACACAATATGGGATCAACAAGAAAAGATTTTTAGAATATCAACAAATTAAATCCATAGTAAAAAAGAAATTTAAACCGGGTCAAGTTGAACTACAAACACCACCAAATGTGGTTCAATTTCTTACTCTTAAAACCCCCAAATTACTATCCAAAATATACAGAATGCTTTCTAAAACAGATGAATCAATATCACTTCCTATTGCAAAATGGGAAGCGGATTTATCAGTTAACTTAGACCTAAACTTCTGGTCTCAGCTTTGCTTAAAAAACTTTCATTTAATTAGAAATCCCAGTCTTCAATTAATTCAATACAAAATATTACATAGAGTGCACTATACAGGTCATCGGATGTTCAAGATGGGCTTTACGTCTACCAACAACTGCTCACACTGCCAAACCAATTCACCGGACAATTATATCCACGCTCTTTGGTTCTGTCCACCAGTTCAGAAGTTTTGGCGCGAGATATGTGAAGACTTATCGAAGTGTCTGAAATGTAACATTCCAACTTCCCCCTTAGTGTGTTTGTTGGGCAGCTTAGATAATGTCACTTCAGAAAAGAATATCGCCCATATGGTTTTCACTGCCCTATGCATAGCCAAGAAAACAGTCCTCATGAACTGGAAAAATAAAAATAATCTTAATTCTAACCAATATAGAAATTATCTATTAGATTACATTAGTCTTGATACAGCCTCTGCCACCACATCAGATCAATTGCTCTGGGCTCCTTTGATCAGCTCCATCACCTAGTGGGGGTGGGGGGGTCATAGTTTGGTCCCACCTTCGCTGTTTTTATTGGTTGTGGTTGTGATTGGTGTGGGGGTAGGGACAGGCTTAGGGCGTCGGGGGGTTCCCCGGGAGCATCTTCCTTGAGGGGCTCAACCCGGGGTAGCGGTCATGTCTGGTTAGGGGCTCTGTTGGCTCTCAGGTGACTGTTTCCTCATGGCTGCGTGCAGCGGGGCTAGGGGAGGGTCTGTGCTGACGGACGTGGGTTACTGACCTGGTAGCCTGGCTGCCCCTGGGTGGGTTCGGGACAGGCGTGAGGTTCTGGGGGCGCTCCGTCTCTGGGCTGGGGCCCTGGCTGGGCCTTGGGGGCTTGGGTCCTGGTTGGTATGTTGCTGGGGTTGTGGGCGGGTGGGTGTATGGGGGCCCGGCCCTGGAGCAGGGTGCCGCCAGTGCATCGAGCCACCTGGGGGGTCTTCAACTGGTGGGGGAGGTTGATAGACCTTGCAGGAGCTCTCCTCTCTTCAGGAACTCACTCTGCAGGAGGGGGAGATACAGGAGGGGTGGAGGAAGATCTCAGCCTGGGCGTCTATTGTCTTGTGTAGTCTGGAAGATGAGTGGATGACGGGGTGGGTGCAGTTTTCTCTGTGGTGGGGTCGGGTGGGCTGTCCCGGGCAGTGCTGCTGTTCTGAGCCCCAGTCCGGATGGGCCTAGGCCCCCTTTCCCTGGCGGGTTGCGGAGTATGGGGGTGCCTACTGGGGTCAGCGGGGGAGCTGGCCCCAGGGAGGGGTCACTTGCCCCTCCCTTCCTTCCCTCCCCATCTCCAGCTGCCTCCCTCTTCCCGCGCCACCACAACCACCCACACGTGCAGGGCCTTGGAGTAGGGGTATGTCACCAGGGTGCAGGGGGGGCTACCCCCCCTCTGTCCCCTTCTGGCTGCCTCTGCCTCAATTTTATCTCACAACTTAGACATTCACATTACTCACACTCTCATTACACATACATATAGGATCTTGGGGGTGGGCACGCTACATGGAATCCAAATTACCATCAGGGTGTACACCTCACCCCTGGCGTCGTTGCCCACCTCTCAATTTTAAATACACGTAGACATTGAGGGCTAGCAGGAGGGACTATGCGCTTACCTGCTGCTCTCTGGCAGGTAGCTCCATGCCCTCCTGGGTTTTAAAGGCACCTTAGAACACACATGCATCAACACTACAATGAGCGGGTGGAGGGAGGTTTGGAGTCTTCTCTCACCCCCGTTCTCTGCGACCTGCTGGAGCGGGGGGCGTTGGTGGTTCTTTGTGTCCGGGGATGGGCGCCCAGGTACACACCGGCTCACTCCTTGGCGGCCGCTTATCGGGGCCTGGAGCCTGGGGCTCGCTCGGGCCACTTCGGGGGTGGGGTGCCCTCGGTTTCTCGGCCTGGGGCTCGGTCACTCTGGCACAGCTGGCTGCCGGCGGAGCTCACGGGCGCGTCACTGCAACCCCCCTGGCTTCTGCTCCGCGGCTGCTGAGTGACCCCTCATCTGGGACTCTCCTCAGCTCTTTCTGGGACAGTGGCGCGGCTGCCCCTCTGTTGGTCTTCCTTGGTCTCTTGTGTTCTGAGGGCCTGTGGATGTCTGGAGTTTTGATCTCCTCCATACCTGCTTCATGCCCTGGAGGACGGGGCTGTGGCCCCCCCACACCCTCTAGCAGATTATTACATGAAGGAACCTTTTAAAAAAACAAGCGCGTCCATGCTCACAGGTGTACACACGGGTGATCACACCCACAAACTACACCCTTTTTGGCTCCTACCTCAAAGCACACTGTGTTCTGTTGATCTTATGTGCTGCACAATAATGTTTAATATTTAGTATTTACTGTCATATTCCCATATATCATTGTGATGTTGTTTATTCTATTACTCTTGTTCTCTTCTGCTTGTTTTCTTTTTTCTTTCTCAACAGGTGATCCAGGTGATTGATATATGCATTTTCTTTTTTTTGTCTGCTTTCTTAGTTGGTTTTTGTTTTTTGCCCTTTATCCCCGTCCCTCTTCTCTGCTGTTTTTCTTTCCCTCTTCCTTTCTCCCTTTTCTTTTCCTCATTCAAGTCTGTCCCGTATCTAGCAAGTGAAAATAAAAAATAAATAAAATAAACAATAAAAGGTGAATCAAATGGACCATTATGGCAAGGCCGGGATGGTCAATTTGGTAAAGTAAATCCGTTGGGCATCTTTCTTCGCCTTTAGACAATAATTCTGATGCAAAAGAGCCAAACGGGACAGGCAAAAAATAAATTGAAAAAAAAAAAAAAAAGGAATTCTACCAACGACAGAAGAATGTACTATAAATCTGTTCTTCCATGTTGTATTATTGCCGCCTACTGGAGGAGCTGAGTATTGTGCTTTGGACGGATGTTCAATTAAGGCGCACATGTATGGGCTCAAATTTTGGTCATTATTTTGTACTTGTAAATCAGTTTTGTAAGTGTAAAAAGAATTTGTATGTCTGTAAAAAAGATTTGTATATGTGTAAATTTCACACGTATTTATAACCAAAAAATACGTGTGAAACTCTGCACTCAAGTTTCAAGGTCCAAGAACGAATTTTGAACCAATTTTTCTTCCTTTCAGCCGATTGGTCAATGTCATGTCAATCACAAATTTAAATATCTATATCCAAATATACAATACACAGAACAGAGAGAAAACACCTGTGGAACACTAACTAAACGTGGAGTCACTAAAAGACAAGACTTGAAAAGTGCAGGGGAAACACAGGGAAAGCATGATTAACTAGAGCAGAACCCAGATGACTAAATCTACGAAGGCCTAAGAATATAAATACTTAGCAGAGAGAGAAAACTAAGGATATCATGAACAAAGGACTAAACACTGAGGCTAATTACTAAGCTGACAGAAAATGATGAGGGACAAAACAGAGGAACCAGACATGAAGTCTGTGATTCACGAGACAGACGCCCTCCCTAGTTTTAAGTTTAGGCTTTTTCCTTTTTTCTAAAGCATATAGTTTGGGCTGGATCAGTATTTAGGCTGAAATAGATCGAAGCTGCTGGATTCTCATGATGGACTGAAAGTTTCTTCTTCAGTCATGATGGGCATTACAACAGTACTTTTTTAGCAAACACACAAAAGGTCTGGCCATGGTAAACTTTGTAGTAAACCCAGAGATAACTCACCAGATAAATGACATCCACAGACCCCGGAGACTCTCCCACTATAGTGTAGTTGACTGATACGTCTTCTTCTGCATCACAGGGAAGTGATTTATCCTTCTTCTGTACCTCTAGAGAGCTGATTGTTTTAATATCAGGAGAAGACGGCTGGGACATGAATAATGTGTGAAATCCCCTGTCATAGTATGCAGTTTTGTATTGTTGGTTGCCCACTGTTGGTGTCAGGCTTGCCTAGTTGGGGATAGGAAACAAAAATTTAAAAACTTGATCTACAAATAACATTGGACAACGAGGCTTTATAAGCAGGGCAAAGGTGGAGGAAGATGAGTCATAAACTGTTTCAGGATTGCAGCTTCCTACTGTGGGAGGTATTTGGACATTTGCAGCCTATCACAAACCAATTGTGGCTTCATGCTGCTGTCATGGCTGCATTAAATTACACATTGTTTCAGTGTGTCAGCTCACATGGAGTTGGATATCCTGGTCAAAGTTATCAGTGCTGAAAGAAAATGAGGCCACACCGTTGCTGTCAGTTGTCAGATTTTGTAGTGAGCGTGGTTGCCACATTTGTCCCGTGAACAGGTAGACCGGTGCGTCACAAACTGGTGTATTATTGTGGTACACTGCTCTGACCTGTTGAAGAACACAATGCTCTATCAATGGAAAATACAAACAATTTAAATGTGCTTTGTACGACAAACTGAGCTGAAAACAACATGTTAGGCTTACTTTTCCTTCCACATTAGATCCCCGTTCCCAAACCTTGGGCACGTTAATGAAAGACACTTTTCCAAGGACGTAAGAAATCGTGACTCTCTTCTCTTGAGGGAGTGAAACACCTGAATGTAAAAACGTTCATGTTACAATCCTGTGAATGCCTTTTTGGTTAAATACACATCGATGTGTCATTTTAAAGGAATAACACAACTTGCCTGTTCCCTCTTCTTCCACTTTGGCCCTGATATCCAGAAAATCATGAAGCACCTTTTGGTCCATTTTAGTAAAAATTGACATGTTGAAGGAAAAAGTTGCACAGCCAGTCTTGTCTGCCTGGAAAGAACAATAAAGAAAGAAAATCACTGCTGTGTGCGATACAAGAATAAACCAAAATTAGAATCAAATCTCATTCACAGTCGAATCTATAAAATATATTAAATGTTCAAACTATGATATTTTATAGAGTCATGAAAAACTTGAGCTCATTTAGAATTTGATGAATTCTACGTGCATGAAAGCTGGTGCAACAACGGGACCAGAGGAGAACGCTCTACAGGGTGGGCCATTTATATGGATACACCGTAATAACATGGGAATGGTTGGTGATATTAAAGTCCTGTTTGTGGCACATTAGTATATGTGAGGGGGCAAACTCCTCAAGATGGGTGGTGACTATGGTGGCCATTTAGAAGTCGGCCATCTTGGATACAACTTTTGTTTTTTCATTAGGGAGAGGGCCATGTGACACATCAAACTTATTGGTAATGTCACAAGAACAACAATGGTGTGCTTGGTTTCAACGTAACTTTATACATAAAAACATATATTTATAAAATAATAGAATATAATTTTATATTTATATTTCAATATCACAATAATCTTCCAATTTAGAACTACAAGTTAAAAAAGAACTAACATACAGTGGGGCAAAAAAGTATTTAGTCAGCCACCGATTGTGCAAGTTCCCCCACTTAAAATGATGTAAATAAAATACACTTCAGCTAAATACTTCTCATTTATTTTCCCAAACCACACAGAGCTGCACTATAAGGACTAAAGAGCCGCACGCGGCCCCGGAGCCACAGGTTGCCGACCCCTGCTCTAGATCATGTTTACTCAAACATCAAACATGCATATAGAGATATACCCCTCCCCAACCTCCACCAGTCCGACCACACCTTTTGGTTCCTTGGTGTCCTCGTCTCTGCTGACATCTCCTGGACAGAGCGAGACTTTAGAGTGTAGTCAATGCAGCACAGCCCTCTCCCATCCCTGATGGACATTTATTCCTCCCACTGCTTCAGCAGAGCAGCAAACATCACCAAGGACAGCTCCCACCCTGGTTTCAACATGTTCAGCCTGTTTCCCTCAGGGAAGTTCTACAGGTGCATCAGCACAAAGACCCACAGACTCAAATATAGTTTTCCTCTCAAAGGCCTGCAGTCAGTTCTCTCCTAGCCCTCTTGAGTTTCTGTGCATCACCAGACCTGAAGACGGCGTCCCTGACTTTCAGCAGGGAATGGATTTCTGCATTCAGCCAGGGCTTCTGGTTTGGATACCACATCACAGACTTGGTGGTGGTAACATCCTCCACACACTTACTAATGTAGCTGAGGACAGCCAATGTATACTCCTCTAAATCCAGCTTCCCCTTATACACAGCAGCATCCCTGAAGACCAGTCTGTGCATTTAAAGCAGTGCTGCAGTGCAGAGTCACCGTTGTGGTGCCACACAGTGATGGTTTTCTGTGTGGGTTTGGAGCCTCCTAGTTCAGAATACAGTTACTTTGTTGAAATAAATGGATTACACGGCGGTGTTTCCTGTTTCATATATATTAGACTCGACTGTACACTGTGTTCGTGTTTTCCTCTGAAACAATAAGCTCCGTTGCAGCAGCCTTTCAACGCCTCTCTCTGTCTCTCGCAAGCAAAGTTGACCCACACAACAAAGCAAAGCTAGTTTTCGGCTACAAGCCCGATACGGAACCAATGTATTAGCCAGAGGTCCCTTTACTACGGTTCGGAGCCGCTGACCTGTTTTATATACGCGCGAAATAGTTTTCTACACGAGATCACTGCAAAAAGTGCAGCTTTACCTAATGTCCACCTACTGTTACTCATTTATATTAAGATCTAAAAATCTAGTTGGTGTTGATATGGAGAGTAACCTTCAGTAATCACACATCAATAGTACATTCACGTTGTTGTAAAAAGCAGGATAATATATTAAGTAATCCAAAGTATTCAGAATACGTTACTCTCATTGAGTAACGTAACGGAATACGTTACAAAATACATTTTGGGGCATGTAATCTGTAGTTGAATACATTTTAAAAGTAACCTTCCCAACACTGGGCACATTGTTAAGCAGCCTGTAGCTAAAACACATCCTTTATTCCCATTTTGTTCTTTGAATCTAAAACAAACGCCAACAACAACAAATCATGAAAGCTTGCCGGAGCGAGTGCAGTCTGCATTTCCATTTGTGTTCGCATGTTTCATTAAACCACTGTAGCTATTTTCCATGTACATGCAACACATAAACAAATGAGGAGTGGCTCAATATTTTTTTAACTGTACCGCATCATGATGCCATAATGTGGCTTGACAACTACTAAAATACTGTATATATAGCTGTATGTACCAGTAACTTAGTAAATCAGTCAAAATTGTTAAAACTTTTAACAGAAGCTGAATCTTTTGATATCATCATATTATATTGTCAGCAATGTTCCCTCTAAGCTGTGCGCGTGCGCAATTGTGCACTGTTGGCACGGTCTCTGCGCACAGAAAATCTGAGTTGCGCACAAAGAAAACATCTAACCTGAATTGAAATTAAAATTAAAACTTCAACAATTCTGTTCTGCAGTGTCAGTCAGTCAGTGACTGGCTGCTCTCGTATGGGATCAGAACGATGCCACCTTATCCCATAATCCAGCCAATGATGCGATTCACATTGGTATATACGCAGCTAATCAACGTGGTTGATGACAGCGTCCTTATGTGCCCACACCGGTGTTTTAGCAAAGCGGCTGATGTGGAGTGAAGCCACGTTAATGACAACGTGTACAACCATTGGAGATGTGAGCAGGACAGACGGAACAACTGACGGACAAAGTGTGGACTTTATACCAGTTTTTAAATTGTGTTGATCGGCCACGTAAAACCAGAGTTATGATAAAAATATCTGCAATGTTTGTTTTTCCTGAATACTGTCGTTGTTTATATTTACTGCGGGAAGAAACGTTTTATAAGAAGAAAGGCTCGAAAGCACTCTCCGCCTGTGAAAAACAAACCCCCCCACCCTTTCTTTCAAGATGGCAGCGCACGTAGTTGCAGCAGCTCAGTGTTCTACCGATCGATGCTATGTTTGGATAATTTTGTACGCCTTATGTTTGTTTTTGTGTTCTACCAGCCAAGCGAATAACATCTATAGCCGACATGATCTCCTCAAGATTGGAGTAAGCTACCGCGAGAGCGTGACTAGCAAATGTGTCCGCTTACACAAGATACCGGTGGAAATAGCGAGGAGTCCGGGCTCCCCATGGATTGTTATCCCTTCGGGGTGGAGGCGCAGGCGGCGTCGAGAGAGAAGGAGACGGCGAGGCTGCAAATAGCAGCGAATAACTTCATCAAAGACTCATGCATCCTTCTTATCACTGAATCCTGGCTACATCAATCCATTCCAGACTCTGCTATTGAGCTAGCAGGCTATACCACACAGCGACATGACCGAACAGTGGACTCCGGTAAGCGCAAAGGAGGGGGGCTCTGTATGTATGTGAACAACAGCTGGTGTACCAACACAGTGATAATAGACCGTCACTGTTCACCGGACATTGAATATCTGACTGTTAAATGCAGGCCCATCTACCTACCTAGGGAGTTCACCGTTGTCATAATAACAGCTGTTTACATACCACCAGATGCTAATGCTAACTCGGCGATCGCACTCCTGCATACAAACATCAATAATAAACAGAGCACTTACCCTGACGCTGTACATATCGTAGCAGGGGACTTCAATCACGCAGACTTAAAAAAAGCAATCCCCAAATTCCACCAGCACGTCAAGTGTGCCACTAGGGGTGACAAGATTCTGGACAAAGTTTATTCCAACATCAAAATGGGCTACAGGGCCAGACCTTTGCCACATCTGGGTCAGTCTGACCACTTGTCACTGTTTCTAATCCCTGCATATGCCCCCCTCAAGAAAACTGCTCTTACCATCACAAAGAATATTACCATATGGCCAGAGGGTGCCTCTCAGCAGCTGCAGGACTGTTTTGACAGGACTAACTGGGATATCTTTGAACATCAGGACTTGGAAATGTTCACAGACGGTGTCCTCTGCTATATAAAACACTGCATAGACACTGTTACAGCAGTCAAACGGATCCGGGCTTATCCCAACCAAAAGCCCTGGATGACCCGGGAGGTCAGGCAGCTGCTGAAGGAGAGGAACATTGCGTTCAGGTCTGGCAACAGGGATTACTACACCACAGCCCGATCCAACCTGAAGAGAGGCATCAGAGAGGCAAAGGGGGACTATAGGAGGAGGATCGAGGACCATTTGAAGAGTAATACCAGCCGGCAGGTGTGGCAAGGCATCCAGCACCTAACCAACTATAAGATCAATCTCGGAGCTGCGGACGGTGACCTGGAGCTGGCAGAGGAGCTGAATATCTTCTTTGCCCGCTTTGAGACCAGGGTACCGGAGGTATTGGAGCCACAGCAGCAACACGCCACCCATAGCAGCACCACCCTCACCCTGGAAGAGCACGAGGTGAGGCGCATGCTGCAGGCTGTTAACCCGAGGAAGGCGGCGGGTCCTGATGGTGTGCCAGGTCGAATATTGAGGGATTGTGCAGGACAGCTGGCTGGGATCTTCACCAGGATCTTCAACAAATCCCTCGCACAGGCGACTGTCCCACTCTGCCTGAAGTCCTCCACCATAGTCCCCTTGCCTAAGAAGCCCCACATCACCGGCCTGAATGACTACAGACCGGTGGCACTCACCCCAGTGGTAATGAAATGCTTTGAGAAGCTGGTCCGCAGACACATCACAGCAGCCCTGCCCCGCAGCCTGGATCCACACCAGTTTGCCTACAGAGCAAACCGATCCACGGAAGACGCTGTAGCCACAGCACTCCATGCTGCATTAACTCACCTGGAAGAGCATGGTAGCTATGTGCGGATGCTCTTCGTGGATTACTGCTCAGCTTTTAACACCATCCTTCCACACAAACTGGTGGCCAAGCTACAAGACCTGGGGCTTCCAGACAGCACCTGCATGTGGATCAATAGCTTCCTCTCGGGCCATAGACAGAGAGTCAGAGTTGGCCATCACACATCCTCAGCCCTGAGTCTCAGCACTGGCTCACCCCAGGGCTGTGTGCTCAGTCCACTGCTCTACTCTCTCTACACACACGACTGCACTCCTCGCCACAGCAACATCTTTGTGAAATTTGCAGATGACACCACAGTGGTGGGGCTCATTTCCAAGGGAGACGAGTCTACGTACAGAGACGAGGTGGAGCAGCTGACGTCATGGTGTAAGGCCAATAACCTCCTCCTCAACACTTCAAAAACCAAAGAACTCATAATAGATTTCAGAAGGAAAAAGGCAGAGATCCAACCACTATTCATAAATGGGGACTGTGTAGAAAGGGTGGCAAGCTTCCGCTTCCTGGGAGTCAATATAGAGGAGAACCTTTCCTGGAGTGTGAACACCTCCGAGCTGCTGAAAAAGGCCCAACAGAGACTGTACTTCCTGAGAATTCTCAGGAGGAATAACATCACACAGAGACTGCTGGTGTCCTTCTACAGAGCCACCATTGAGAGTGTTCTAACTTACTGCATATGCATCTGGTACACTAGCTGCACAGGGGCTCAGAGGAAAGCACTCCAAGGGATCATTAACACCGCCCAAAAGATCACTGGCTGCCCTCTCCCCACACTGGAAGTTCTACACAACGCCCACTGTTTTAAAAAGGCCCAAAACATCATAAAAGACACCTCACATCCTGGCCACTCCCTGTTCGAACTGTTGCCCTCAGGCAGACGGTACAGGGCAATCAGAGCAAGGACTAATAGACTCAAACACAGCTGTTATCCAACTGCAATAACACATCTGAATACTACAAAAAAATGTCCATCACGCCACTCTTGTGTTAATCTATGCACGGTCTGAAGCATGTGTGTGGGAATGTATGTGAATGTTTCACTGTTACATCTTATTAGTATTTTAAGTATTCTATCTATTTTATTTATTGAATTTTATTGTTTTATTTATATTTTGATATTGCTAGGGATGATGCAATGATCGGGGACCATTCTTAATTTCGTTGTTCTCATGACAATGACAATAAAGTTTCTGATTCTGATTCCTATTGGTTGAAAAATGTACCATGTCGACCAATCAAAAAATGATATGGCAAGTTGTTAAGAAACGGGGGAAGTTTTAGGAGTGACTGCGGTGTTTTGAGATGTGAGAGATTTGCGACGTTTAGCGCAAATCTTGTGTAGTTAGTGTGTAGTGTTGTCAGTAGTTTTGTTGTGTGTGTCAGAACAATGGTTTACAGGTGTTACAGCAGTGACACATCTGCTGCTGTCAGGCCTGCAGGTATCAGGCTGTTGTTCTCCTTCATCTCATAGTGGACAGAAATGATTTTTGGAGCGGCACAAATAATTTGTGTGGCATCAGATGTGATGCAGAACAGCTGATTGTTCTGTAAATAGTTTGAAATTTTATTTAAAAAAACACCTTGGCTGTATTTTTAGGTAAACAGCTGCAAAACACTTTGTTTATCAAAACTCAGTAACTTTTTTGGGGTGATCGTGGCTCAAGAGTTGGGAGTTTGCCTTGTAATCGGAAGGTTGTCGGTTCGAGCCCCGGCTTGGACAGTCTCGGTCGTTGTGTCCTTGGGCAAGACACTTCATCCGTTGCCTACTGGTGGTGGTCAGAGGGCCCGGTGGCGCCAGTGTCCGGCAGCCTCGCCTCTGTCAGTGCGCCCCAGGGTGGCTGTGGCTACATTGTCGCTTGCCATCACCAGTGTGTGAATGTGTGTGTGAATGGGTGGATGACTGGATATGTAAAGCGCTTTGGGGTCCTTAGGGACTAGTAAAGCGCTATATAAATACAGGCCATTTTTTGAAGAAGTAACTTTATAATTAACTGCCCAACATTGGTCATTATTTACTGTATTCTGCAGACAGAGTTACAGACTCTCTCCCAGACCACAGACTCAGAATACAGTCAGAGCTTTATTAATTAAAAAGAAAGTTGTGTTTTCAAAATTGGAGTTCAAGTTATTTTTACTTCCAACAGTGTTAACATGCTGCACAGGCCAATGACTACATTTTTGTTTTACATTTTCATTGTAAGTGGGCTGAAGCAGTTAATTAAAAGTCGTGTAACATAAATGTAAAAGCTGTAATTTGATTTTTTTAATGACCACAGTGCACACGTCTGCTGTTGCTCACAGTGGTCCAAGGGATACTCAGGGAGTTTGTGTATTCGCTCAGACACATGAAAATTAGAGGGGACATGTATGTGTATATTCATTGAGCTTGTTTAGGTGTCCCAGTCAGATCAGAGTATTTTTGAAGTTCTTAGATTTCCCACAGAAGTTGTATTCTTTTGTGTGACAGACATAATGAGACGCACCACTTGCTTTAGCCCTACCAGTAATGCTAATCATCTAGCAGATATTAGAAACACCAACACAACCTATGCAGCCTTTTAGGCACAACAATAACCACTTCACTCCTTTGGAGCTGACACGTCCGTCCAAGAAAGATGAGATATCACTAACAATTCAAATTCGTGGATGAAAGTATGAGATGATGAAAAAAGTAAAGAGGACACACGGCGCCAGTTCAGCTGGGTAGAGCCGGCAACCCGTTTGCTGTAATGCTAATGCAGGGGCCTAAATGTACCCAAAGTATCAGGGAAAAAAGAGAAATGAAGCCATAACTGTACCTGCTTTGTCTCTGTGTGGCAGGAGCCACCCATCTGCCATAGGGCCAAATCATCCTTATTGGGCTCTCTTATATCTAAACCTCTATACAAATTAATAGGTCTGCACACATTGACTGTAACACGTCCTGGTACAGGCTGTCCATACGTGTACCTGTATAAAGAAAAATAAGTAAACATTATGAGTCATTTGCTCTCCAAACTCCAGATTTTACAACACATAATTTGTCCTGAAAGAACTTTTCCTTACTTTGCACACACTTTAGCTTCAATGTCTTCCTGCCCAATACTCACTTCTTCAGATATATTTACTGTCACATCAAATTTGGGTAAAACTGGGGGAAATATGAATGTCAGCATTTGCACTCCATTACAACAAAGAATTTAAGAATAAATAAGACTGACTTACCATATTTCTCCACTTTGAAGTTGTGAGATATTTTCCTCTCACCCACTGACACAATGATCTGGTACGGTCCCTCAGGGGCCTCAGCGTCCAAGGAGTAAGAAAGCTGCAGTATTCTGCTATTGGATGTTTCATTTAGCCACTGTCCAATCCTGTTACTATGAGGATCCTGTTAAATCAAGTGACAGTGACAGCTACTACACAGGTGTAAGTACAGTACCAACTAGATTCTTTATTTTCCTTTTCAACAACATTAGAGCTAAAACGGGACAATATAAATTTAGGGGGACATAAAGATGTCCTGTCTTCATCTGTAGCCAGCTTTGTCCTCTTCTAGATGTGAAGCACTTGTTTATAAATGTTTAAAAACTAAGTGATATAAAGAAACCTAAGCTGTAATGACAGGGAAGCTGTGGCTGTGTTTGTGGAGTAATTAAATCAAAATTATTAATTTGATTTAATCACTGTCATTTTATTTTCACATGTGGGGCATCAAGTGACAGAACAGACCCCTGCACGGTGTGTATTACATACATGCAACCCACTTTGTCCAGTTTTTAAAGCTTGCACTGTCAGTAACTTGGAGTAATACTGCAGAAGCAGTGTGTATGCAAGCAGTGAGCAGGGAACCTTCAAGTCTGTCTGACTGCATGTGTTCAGTGTTGTGTTGATGCATTTGCAAGAGAAGGAAAAGCCTTTTCTAGAGGCGCCCTCTTACCTGAAGTTCAATGACATCATACTGAAAGAAAAAGGAAGAAAGACAGGTGGAGTTAAGAAACTGTTGTGTAAATCACTGCATCCAAATTGCAAACAGCATTATTAATAATACTGTTCAAAAACTCACCAGCTGATTGGCAGGTCGCATTTTATTATCCATCGCAACGACTCTGAAATTCACTTTGAGAAGAATTGAGAGGTTACCTCTGTTTCTCTCTTTGTACTTTAAAACAGAGGTCCATTAACTAATTAAAATTGAAATAATTAATTAAATATCTAAACAATTTTATTATTAATAAATTATGTATTTTGAGTTTCAATTTTTAATGAAATATTTCATGGTTGCTGTGCTGCAGTGCATCGTGATCTGTCACTGCAGCTTATCAACGGACACAACATCTGATTTTTACCCTACACAGCAAGTCAATACAGATCTCAGATAAGGGACTGATATGAATTGGTGGTTATGACCAAATGCTTGAAGGTTGCACTACATAAAAATAATAAAATCATATTTGGTGACACGGCAAGTATTTTAAAATATTGCTTATGGTGTAGCTCCATCAGGTCCGAATGGCTGTGTGCATTAAGCAGGGCACAATAAATAAACAGACATCCGGCCAAAGCATTAAATTGTCTGTGTCCCTGAGTTTGATGGGTGACAGATAAAACTGATTAATGAACACCGAAGAAGAGGAAACACAAAATAATTAATTAAATTGAAAACCAATAATTGGACAGTGAAATAATTAAATATCCTTGTAAATAATCAAAATGAGAAAAAATGAATTGAATATATAAAAAGATCATTAAATATGTGCTGGAAACTGGAAATCAGAAATAAAAACCTAAATATGTGTTGGTGTACGCTCAATTGTCCAGGTAAGTAAATCTCCAAAAGTTGATTCTGTTCATCTGGACGTTTTCAGTGGAGAAACGTTGCGTCACTGATCCAGGTGACGTCTTCAGTCTCAGCTGACTGCAGGTTTCAATCTTATAAACAGTACATTTGCATAATGACTGAAACCAGCCCACTGAAGGAACAATCTGCCGTTCGCTACATGGAAGAAATGCAAAGCAGAGCTCTGGTATCGCACCCTGGCTGGAACAAAACAAAGTCACTGGTTCAGGGTTTCCCCACTGAAAACATCCAGATGAACAGAAACCTTTTCAGATCATTCAATACTTTTTTACATTTTTTAAATGAAATTACTGATATTTGATTAATGTGTATTTTATATATATAGAATTTATTTAAATTTAAATGATATCACTAATTTATATTTTATTTAACGAGACATTTAATATATTTTCTAATTATGTGTTTCATACATTTTGGCACCCATGGCCCTCCATATTCTTCCCTCATGATTTTTGGTGCTTTGAATTCCATGTTTGAACATAATTTAATTTTGAACAATAAAACTATTAAAGATAAAACCATTAAACTTTCACATAAAATGAATTTGACTCTGTAATCGGGGACAGATGGTACAAAAAAAAAATCATGTCTGAGTAATGCCTCTTAGTTTATTTCAAAGTTAAGCTCAATTACTGTCTAATTCTCCATCACAGCAGCAGGTCTCAAAATAGAAAATATAATATGGCCTTTGTCCTTTGGGGGGAGCTGTGCACTCTGAGTATTCTGCATGTTTTATTTTGCATTACTGTGAATTTTTAAAATAGTTATATTCAAAGATGGAGTCGGATTTCAAAGTGCGACCGAAAATCCTGATCGATCGACCGTATTAAATATTATATTAAATATCTTCAAAAAATTTTGCTATTTGAAGCAAACATTTCACATCAATCACTGTATGTGTGTCCAAATTTTGGACAATAAAACTTGTTACACAAATTGGAGATGGTGGAGCAGCTGGCTCATGATGATGGAATTTGAATGAACTACATGTCTTATATAACATAACAGCACATTGTTACCTTTTTGTCCAGGGAGGTAGATGGGTTTGTCTGTTTGGATGAATGTGACGGGATCAGACGCTCGGATCATCACTTTTCTGACTTGTTTGGAGTAAAATGTGTCTCCTCGTACCTCCACCTGAAAATGTTGCACCTCCTTTTGTACCAAAGGAGCCTGAGTCAGTGGGATATTTAGATAGTCATTAAAGCCTATAATGCTTACGATAACAACTAACAAACGCATTTTGTGTGTGAAAGTGCTGGTTGCCAACCTCAAACTGAACACAGGTTTGAAAGGCCTCATTTGACGTATGCGTGAATAAGGTTGTGTTCTTCTCTCGGGACATCAAAGTGACAGTCATGACCAGAGTCCCACTGGGCTGTCGGAGAGTTGCACAGAATTTGGCCTCAGCTCCAGCTTCAATAACTGCAGGAATGGCCACCAGGTACTGGCTGCATACAGCATCACACATACAGCAGTTACTGCAGTGAACAACTCACACAGACAAAAACACGCTGAAGACAAACTCACGGTTCAGCCACCGCTTGATCCACATGCATCCAGCTCAGGAGGACACACAGAGTGCAGCTCAGGATCCAGAGACGGTCCATGACTGGTTGTGATCGTTCTCAGTGTCAGCTTCGGCTAAATATTGGCTGATCGTCCCCACCCACGTAACAGCCACGTGTTTGAAACGCACTCATGTACTCTGATCTCCACAAAGTCAATCACTTACACATTTACAAAATCCCAATCCTGCTTTCAGCACTGAACACTAAACTATAGACAACAGTAAAGTTTGTCATTCAGTGTAAAACATTACAGTAACATACAGTGCTCCGAGGTGATGTTTCTAAATCAGCTCAGAGTTTAATTCGGCTGTTACAAAATATTATTTCTGTTCTGTATGTGTCCATGTTTGTCTTAACACCAGTGCTGGGATATCCCACTGTAGTCTGTAACTACTGACATTTTCTAAAATCACAGGGAGCTACAGTAGGTGTAACTCCCTGTAGCCAGCGTGGGATGTCTGACTGCCATGTTTGTGACGTTATTTCTCAGGAAAGACTAAACAAACGTTTGTGTAGTGATAACAGGCTCAAACACAACGGATGGATTCATCAGTGATGTCACAGACTGCTATACACGCTTAAAAGACAAAAATCACAATGTTTCTGTAAGAATTCAAAATGAAACATGTTAAACAGCTTTTGTTGCACTTTGGTAAACAACACAGATCAAACTTCAGCCCACTGAAATAACAGCAGTGACAGTCACACTGCTGAGTGTGGAGGGATTTCTGGTCTGGTTTTTAAACTGTAACATTGCTGAGAATGAGTCATTATCTCTGACCCTCTGGACCCAGCAGTATTACCCCATGATTGCCTTGTTTGATTTGCCTTTACGGGAAAAGGGTTTTTGTTTGTTCCGTCTTACTAATGTGCTGTGGGGGGGGGGGGGGGGGGGGCATGCTTTACACACATACAGATGTGTTAATCCATAAATGTTAATACAGTCTGTTAATACTTGTTAACAAATGCAGAAAATAAAGTTTGTTTAAAAACAGTTAACAGCATTGAACCCATGAAAGACTGAAGTATAGGGCTTTGGAGCGTGATGTCACGGGGGTGGGCGTGGAAAGGATTTTGGCCCGATCCGCCATTTTGGGGGTCTAAGTAAGGAGCAAAAGCATAGCCATGGTTCGTACTTGCTGTGTTGTCGGCTGCAATGTTCGATTTTACGACCGGCACGGGAATAAGTTTGGATTGTCTTTTTATGCTTTCCCAACCTGGAAGCAACATGAAGGAGCTCATGTATCGGATATTACCAAACGAAGGCGTCTAGCCTGGATAGCAGCCGTGAGATGAGCTGATATCAAGTTCTGTTACGTCTCCAGATATCAGCTGGTGTGCTCAAGACATTTTCATTCCGGTAAGTTCTAAATATGTTCACATCACACTTTATAGCTGAATAATATCATAGTTGGTGGTCTCGGAAGTTATAGAAATTGCAATCAAACATCGAATGGAGTGACTTGATTGGTTGATGTAAAGACAATAAATGAAATGAGACAGGAAGGACACAAATTGGAGTTAATAATTTGCCCGATTATCAAAGTGTTAATTTGCATGTACTTTACAATTACGGGCATATAATATGATAACGATATTTTAGCAGTTCAATGATAAATGTATAACATTAATTATGGTGGGGGGTGGAAAATGGCTATTTCACTCGATGCACTGCAGCTGACTTACTTTGACGACGTACTCAGAGTTTGGCGGCTTGAAAATAGCCAAATCTTGCACCCAGCCATTTGTAAATTGGATGTGCGCCTCCAGTGACTTGTAATTACGAAACTGGTTCGCTGTGTAAGCGCTTACTCCACAAACAAGATACGTGAAGATATCGGGGTAGGACAGTGGCGGTAAGTCGTCTGGGTCTTTACTCCACTGCCGTATTTCATATGGGTCCAGATTTGCGATGCACTCTATTTTTTTCAAGTACCGCTGCTTCGCCTCTGGACTAGGGGTGGGTTTTTCTAATCGATTCATCGATTAAAATCGATTCTGGCTTGGATAACGTAAAATCGATTCATTAAAATCCTGAATCGATTTTTTAATATAAATTTATTTTGTCCGAAATGCCAGAATCTCTGGTGACATCTCACAAAATTTCAAGAACCACCAAACAGTAAATGAGAGCAGGTACAGGGATTCTGCACATAGACTTAAACACACAGCGCGACCCGCGGATCAGAATCAGTTAGATGTCGCCTTTCTCACAGTCGGGGCTGAAAGCCGACAGCTCGCTGATCCGGGTCCGCGCTTTGTGTTCACGCCCTTTATGCGCTGATTCTAAAGCTGTTAGTTTGATCTCTCTCCAAACAATATTGACCGAACCAGCAGCTAAAGAAGATCCAAACGCTTCACATAAACATCGTCATGAATTCACTCTTTTACTGTTTTGCTTCCATTGCGATGCGCAGCTCTCTCTCTCTCTCTCTCCCTCTCTCCCTCCCCCTCTCTCCCTCCCACCCTCTCTCTCTCTCTCGAACAGTTTCGCTTTCTTCATTATTCGCTTGCTTGTTATGCACAAGTCTACTGTTGTTTACAGCGCTGTCGGCCGCTGTTTTTTTCCCTTTTACATTCTTCCGAAAAGAAAACCTCATTTCTGCTGTTCAATACTGAACAAATTTAAACTTTTTAATATTATTCAAAATGCAAAATGCTTAGCCGTGTGTCTAATAAAACCGCTGTAACGTCAGAGGTAATGTTCATTAATTAATGGTTTTCTTTCGTTTTTGATGTACTGCAGAATATTTTTATAAAATCCCAGGCCAGGAAAATCACCTACATGTTTTTCTGTGTTTTATCTTCAGCTACTTTGACACAAAGGCATCTGCTGTGATGCTCACACCTTGGATAAAGTCTTGCGAGTGTCAGCTTCCTTTTTATAGATACAAAAATATGTAAATGTTCTGATCTGAATTATACTTCTGACTGTCAAAATTTCCCAGATTTAAATCGAATCGAATCGAATTAAATCGAATCGTGGATCGAATCGATTTGGGACCTTGTGAATCGGAATTGAATCGATTCTAGAAATCAGTGACGATACCCAGCCCTACTCTGGACGCAATCGGTCTCTATACCGTCCATTTTCTTTTGAGCTGCTTTTAAGCATGTTTCTTGTCGTCATCGTTCCAACACAGTGTGTTTGTTTTGACCCCGAAAATGGAGCTGCGCTCCCACAATGCATTGCGGCGTGACGTCAACTCCAAAGCCCTATTGCGGGTGAGCGTAACCGTGTTCCCCTGGCTATAGGAGGCGCTACCCCCCCTGATTTCTGATTACCTCCGCACCATCCTCCAACCCAGTCCTCGGGAGCAGGCGCCCAGCGCTGCGTCACCACCGTTCACCACTGTCACTTAACTTCCCCATCACCGCCTCCACCATCTTGCGGCTCCGGGGTGATTCAGGTTGGCTCACTGAGACTCGGGCGCTGCCCGGGGTCGCTACCATCCATTCCTTCGTACACGAGCCGCTCACCCTTGCCGTTTCTTTCGGACTTCGCTTCTCCAGCCTCCTTTCTGGCGCGGATGTGGTCGGAGGATGAGGAGCCAGCCGTCACAGCTATCAATGTTGTGTCAACAGCCGCTGCTAGAAGGAAGCGGCGCCCTCGTCGCCGCCGCACGTCAGCGCAGCCAGAGTCCGGGGTGTCGTCAGAGCAGTCGCCTGGGCCGGAACCGCTGGCCGAAGCCGCCTCCGAGTCCGTGTCAGCAGTGATTTTCGGCTCTGAGGAGATGTCCCCACAAATCACTGCCCAGGACATTGCTGAATGGGAGCAGGTGGTTCTCGCGGAGCTGGAGGAGAAGCTCCGGTGGAAGCCGTGGCTGACCCCCGACTATGAGCAAGTCTTTCGGGGAACGCGCCTGGCTCTTGGGGGCCCGCGGAGCTGCCAGGGCCTGCCCCCTTTCACTTCCCCTGCAACCGGAGCTTCCGTCACTGCGTCGCCTTCAGGGAAGAGGCGACGGCGACGTCACCGTGGCGCCGCGCGGCAGCTGGAGGTTGGGGAGGGTCTCGTTTCATCTCGTGCCCCTTCCGAAATGGAGGTGAGTGACTGTACTTTTGCCCCACGTGTCTTTTCCGTGGGCGAGATTATGGCCACTATTGAACTGCTGCCTGGCGGGCTCAGCCATGAGAAAGACGATCGTGTTAAAGAGTCAGAGTCCGGGCAAATGCCTGTTTTACCGGCCAAGGTGTCAATGGAAAATTGTATTTAGTAGTCAGTATAATCTTTTAGTGATATAAGTTTGCATATGGTAGAATACTGCATGTAGTTATTTGTATTAGGAAATGTTTAACCATGTATGCTTAGAGGCATATAATCAATTGTGTAGTGACAGGATGTGTGATTTTCAGCAGGCTTGGTTCACCCCCACATCCTGGGAGCATGGGAAAGAGCTCGTACCTTGTTTTATTGTTTTACGGTAGGATTAACGTAGCTATGTCTGTTTTAGTTTAAGTGCTTCTTTACATTTAGATGAACTGCAGGACTTCCTCACTGTGTTATCCAGGGTGAGGGGGGGGGGGGGGGGTCACCCTTCTCCTGACCAAGGATGTACCTTTTGTGCTTTATGACCCTTTGATCAGCAACACACACACACACACACACACACATATACACACACACACACACACACACACACACACACACACACACACACACACACACACACACACACACATTGGAACTATAAAATAAAGACTGGGGCAGTCTCTGAGCGCGAGTCCCTGAGCCCTCACTCTCGTGCGAGAGCTCAGAAGGTGATGGGTGGGGGAGGGGTGTCAGGAATCTCACAGGAGGCAACATGTGAAGAGAGAGGCTGGCACAGTGGTGTGGCTCTGGATTCCAGGCTGACTGCAGGTGAGGTTGTGGGGGTGGGAGCAGACACTGTGGTGTCGAATCTATTGAAAAACAGATTCAACTCGTCGGCTCTATTCTCACCTCCCTCAGCTCCCCTGCTGTTGGTTGGCCTGAATCCAGTGATGGTCTTCATGCCCCTCCACACCTCTCTCATGCTGTTCTGCTGGAGTTTCCACTCCAGCTTCCTCCTGTAATTGTCCTTAGCCTCTCTGATCTTGTCCTTTAGTAACACCTGGATCTTCCTCACCTCCTCTTTGTTGCCCCCTCTGAAAGCCCTCTTCTTGTTGTTGTACTTGACACCTGTTTGGAATTTGTGGGCACTAAGGACAGTTCTTCACCTGCCCTCTCAGAGCGTGGTGTTACGTCCCAGCGGTCTGTTTCACCACAGGCTTCAGCCCGGCTACCTGCTCAGCTGCCAGGTCGGTGTCCCGCTCAGAGGTTTGCTCAGCCACTTGTGCAGGCTCTGGCACAAATCCCTCCATGTCCACTACAGCCATCTGTCCAGTTAGCGGCTCAGCTCCCTGTCCAGCCAGGGGCCTCCTTAACTGTTCGTCCTGCGCCTGCTGCTGGATGCCCGGGTGTGCCTATCTGGCACCCTGCAGCGTCCGCACCACTTCCTGTCATGCCAGCTGGAGGGCCCGAGGAGCCTGTCCGGCCTCAAGCCATGTCAGCTGGAGGGCCCGAGGAGCCCGTCCGGCCTCAAGCCACGTCAGCTGGAGGGCCCGAGGAGCCCGTCCGGCCGCCTGTCTCCGCTGGAGGGCCCGAGGAGCCCGTCCGGCCCCTTCGCCGCCGCCGTTGCCTTCCGCACGGCTGGCCTCCTGACCGGCTCTGTCACCTGTGGCGCCCGCCTGGTCGGCCCCCGACCGTGTGACCCTTGAACTCTTGTGCCCGCGGGCTCCGGATCGGCCTCCTGATGGAAGATGGCGTGGCCTGTTGGGTTGCCGACCCCCGGGTCGGCCGCCTGAACTCATAAACTGTGGGCTGGTGTGTTGCCGCCCTCCGGGCCGACCCCCTGAACTATGTTTGGACTATTGTCACGTGCTCCAGTGTTTTCTGTTGGCTGTTTTTCTTTCTTGTTCTGGTCCCTCCGTCCTGGTCCCCCGCCGCCCGCCCGGGCTCGGTGGTCTGTTTTTTTTTTTTGGTTTAGGGCTGTCTGGAGCCAGCCCTTGGTGGGGGGGTGGTGTCATGGTCCTGGGTCGTGCAACCCAGTGTTTTGTGCTTAGCCTATTTTGATGTTTATTGTTTGTTTAGGTTCACTAAGGTAGTCCAGCCATTTGTATATATTCCCCTTGCATTAAGTCTCCCTTGCCCTTCTGTGTGTCTTGTACCGTCAAGTTCATGCTGTCAGTTATGTCATCTCCCCTGTACTAAGTTTCCCTGGGTCATGAGTCCTGTCTGCGTGGTTATGTTTAGTTCTTGTCATGTCTAATTTCCATGTTTCCTGTTTTACTTTGTAAATCTGTATTCATTGTCAGTGTATTCAGTTGCACCCTCCTGTCCTGTCGTTAGGTTCATGTGTGTCAGCTGTGATCCCATGTGTGGCCACTTCCCCTGATTATCCCTCATGTGTATTTAGTCTCTGTGTTTCATGTAGTCTGCGTCGCGTCGTCTGTGTTATCTCCCCTACCCCTTGTCATAGTTTCCCAGCCTTAATTAGTCCTAGTTTGTACTTTGTTTAGCCATAGTTTTCCCAGTCTATGTTCAGGTTTTCCCTCAGTTGCTTTGCTGCCTTGTTCCTTAAGTTTTCGGCCCTAAATAAAGGCTCGCTTTCTGTTAAGTCCGGTTTTGTGTCCTCACCTCTGTTTGCTCTTGGGTCCTCCACTCACTCCACACGGTCTGCCCCGGCGGTCCGTGTCAATAACTGCTACAGTATCATTGTTTAGAAATCTTTTGAAACTCTGAGATTAAATAATGTACATTTCCAGCAAATGCACCAAGAGTATGCATTTATTCACATAAATATAATGGCACATCAGTGGGTCTTATACCCAGTAATATCCAAAAAAAATCTATAATGTCATTAATGCTCCAACATTCAAGATTCTTTATTTATTCTTTATTCTTTATTTGTCATGTGCATAGTTATACAAGTACAACACGCAGTGAAATGTGTCCTGATACGCTACCCGACTGTGCAAAAAGAGAGAGAGTATTATAAACCGTTAGTGAATATATACAAAGAGAACATTATGTGCAGTAAATCAGTGAATTGCATACATTATATAAATAAAATAAAACAATCTGGAAATTTACAGTTTGAAATCTGAGAATGTACATTGTGTGAGCGAGGTGTTAAAGTGCCTTGTGCCGTGGTGTAGCCAGAATCAATCACTTATGGATGATTGGGGGGGGTTTGTGTCGATTGTGAGTTGACAGGAATCTGATGGAGAGAACAAACACAATCCAGCTGCAGTTATTGATGCATCATCTGTTCATTGATTGACACCTTGATGATGACTCCTGACATCAGAGATGTGAATGATGAAGATGGTTGAATGTGTGCTGCTTTGTTTTCATGAATCCCATTAAAAACACACTTACACTTCCTCAGACCTGGTCTCAACCATCGGACTCCAGCAGGCTCCACCCTGAAAGGAGGAGGGGGGTCAGAGCAGCACAGTCAGCACACACACATGGACATTACATGGCTCTCATACACACACTGTTACACACTGATAAAGGAACAGTCCAACATTTTCGCAAAGAAACTTCAATCGATGGATCAAACTGCTGATGATTTGGACTGATCCTGGATCTGTCAGTACACCACTGTACTGAATGCAGAAGCTGGAACAGTTTATTGCTGGGACGGATTGAAGTCCTTCAATATCTGAGCAGCTCTTGACCAGCATCTCCTGCTGTAAATGTTCTGTAGGAGGGGAGAGCAGTCCTGCAGCCACGTTCTGCCATACAGATCACTCTCTGAAGAGCTTTTTTATCCTTAACACAGCTGTTCCCATACCAGGATGTGATGTTCTGTGTGAGGATGCTCTCCACAGCGCCTGTATAGAAAATCCTGAGGATCTTTGGAGAGACCCTGAACTTCCTCAGTTGTCGTAGGTGATACAGGCGCTGCCTAGCCTTTTTGGACTGGACCTGAATGTGGGCAGCCCATGTCAGGTCAGAGGAGATGTGGACACCAAGATACTTGAAGGACTGCACCCTCTCCACTGGAGCTTCATTGATGATAATGGGTTTGTAGTCTCTGTGCTTACTCCTTCTGAAGTCCACCACCACCTCCTTGGTCTTGCCAACGTTCAGCTGGAGATGGTTATCCTGGCATCACAATGCCAGATTCTTCAGTTCATCCATGTTGGCTGCCTCATCGTTGTTGGAGATGTCGTCAGCAAACTTCACAATGGTGTTGGAGCCATGAGTAGCCACATAGTCTGAAATTTAGAAGGAGTAGAGCAGTGGTGAGAGTACACACCTCTGTGGTGCTCCCGTGTTGATGGTGATGCTGTCGGAGATGCACCTACCCCCCTCACCACCTGAGTTCTACCAGTGAGGAAGTCCAACACCCATGCAAACAGACTGCTGTTGAATCCTAGATCCCTGAGCTTTGTGAACAGTCTACCGGGCACTATTGTGTTGAACGCGGAACTGTAATCAACAAACAGCAGTCTCGCATAGTTACCCTGTTTCTTGTCCACGTGGCTGAGGGTGGTGTGCAGGACGTGGGTGATGGCATCCTCAGTGGATCTGTTGGGTCAGTAGGTGAACTGGAGCGGATCTGTGGTGTTTGGAATGGGAGGAGATGATGTTCTTCAACAGCCTCTTGAACACCTTCATTATCACCAAAGTCAGTGCAACTGGCAGGTAGTCCTTCAGGCATGAAGGCTTGGGCAGAGGGATGATGGTGGATCTCTTGAAGCATATGGGGACCACAGACTTAGCCAGGGACTCGTTGAAAAAGGAAGTGAGCACACCTGCTAGCTGGTCAGCACAGCAACGCAGCAGATGACCAGTGATGCCATCTGGCCCCGGTGCTTTCCTTGTGCTCACTCTCCTCATTGCCGCTCAGACGTCATGCTCCACGATGTTGATCGCTGGTCCCTCGCTGATTATGTCACCGTCCTCAGTTATCAGGCAGTAGTTAGCATTAGCCGCCTGGCTAACCTCGAAACAGGCGTAGAACGCATTCAGCTCATTGGTGAATGCAGAGTCAGCGTTGATTGGCGCAGTGTCCCTGGCTTTATAATCCATGATTGTGCATAGTCCATGGCAAGATGGGCGTTGAAGGTGGCAGTCCTGGCGTTCACTGCACAGCGCGACTCTCGCAGTGGGGATGATCCCCTCCGCTAGCATGTTAACGAAGCTTACTGCTACTTCCGTAAACTTGTTGATGTCGACTGTGCATGCCCTGAACATGTCCCAGTCTACGTCATTGGGCGGGTCGTGTAGTGTAGCTTCTGATTAGACAGACCAGCGTTTCACCTGACTACCTCATCCCTACGTATGTTTTGTTATACTGAAGAATAAGTAAGATGGCGTTGTGGTCAGACTTTCCAAAACCTGGTTGTGAAACAGTTTTGTAGCCCTGCTTGTATGGCGTGTAGGTCCAAGATTCTGTCTGGCCACTGGGCATTGCCATTATGTGTTGCATCCTTCTCCCATGTGCTCTTGTGCTGTCCTCATACTGTTCCCTTGCCACTGAGAGTACATTCACCATCTTACAATGCTGTGATTGCAGCCATTCCCCAACTCTCTGTCACAATCAGTGACCATGAGTGCCATTCACAATTTGCATATTAATGATCCTAAACTGAGCTCACAGTCCATTGTTTATTCAGTGGTGCTAGTTTCAGTCATTATGCAAATGTACTCTTTATAAGACTGGGGAAACCTGCAGTCAGCTGAGACTGAAGAACTCACTTGGATGAGTGATGAAACTTTTCTCCCACTGAAAACGTTCAGATGAACAGAATCAACCTTTTGGGATTTTCTTACCTGAATGATTAAGCATGCTTTAAAATGTTTCTGTTAAAAAACATGTGTGAACACATCTTTCTCCCAGCAGAATTATTGAAGTGAAACTTTAGCGTTCTGCTGGTGCTACACATCACAAAACATGTTCTCTCATTAACAGATGTCTGTGCTGTCACTTATTATGAAAATGGACATAACCTGGGTTCAAGTGTCCTCTTTTTCCTTCATCTTTGTTAATTACCATAGATCGTAGTGACCACAAAAGATGTGTCATATAATCCCCATAAAAACAGCATTTTTTTTATAGAAATGATTATAATACAGATAATTGTCATGTTGAAGAAAAGAAGGAGAGTAGCTCACAAACCCTAAAGGTGGTGGTAATAAACAAATGTTTATTGATAAAAAGACCACACTGTGAAAACAAGTGAAAAAGCTGATTTATGAAGTTTCACACTCTATTTTTACCAAGATGTTTGTGTAGGTTGTCAGTCAGCCAGGTCATGATAATCTAAGGAATTTAAAAAGAAAGCGACCCTTTAATTTACATGGAGACATGGAGCTGCTATTTTTATAATCATCATCACCATTCCATTAATTATTACTCTGTTCAAAGTTAAAAATCCAACAGAGCTGCTCCTAACGCTTAAATTTACCATTCAGATCACAGTCTGAAAAACAAGTAGGTCAAATAGTAATATCCCTAATGGGTCCGACATGTAATTAATTCCAGTTTGTATGAATTCCGACCGAATACCAGAATTCATACTTGATAAAAAAGATGAAATATTAATACCTAATTAAAAAATACGCACTAGGGGGAGACGGGGACGGAATGAGCAAAGCTGCCAGTTATGGAGGGTTTTTCACAAACACATGCACATGTACAAACACACGTAGACATACAATTGTCTTCTTAAGTAAGCTGCTAGTCATATTCTTTTTAGGCTTCTTGGGCAGTTCATTGATCTCCGATCCTCTGTATACACAAGACCCAGAATTAATTTTTGGATTAACTGAAGGATTTTCAGGGAGATATTGCACAACTGCAAAAATTAAATTGAGCCTGATCAAAGAATTGAACTCTTTAAAAAAAAAAGGGGGGAAACTGTAAATGTTAAAAACAAATCATGACCTGGAGGACTGAAAATCCACACAGAGCAGCCTGTTGTAGATGTATCAGTCAGTCAGCTGTGATTGAACTCTGTCTGCAGTCACTCCATCCATCTCTCTGTCTTCAGGTCCTGAGGATGTTGACTATGGTCACGTGGTCAACAAAAGCAAGAAAAAAGCTGGCAAGAGAACCATAGTAATCACTACACTGACACAGCATGGCACTCACTCAATTAAATTAAGTTTTATTTATACAGCGCCAAATCACAACAGCAGTCACCTCAAGGTGCTTTATATTGTAAGGTAGATCCTACAATAATACATACAGAGAAAAACCCAACAATCAAATGACCCCCTATGAGCAGCACTTTGGCGATAGTGGGAAGGAAAAACTCCCTTTTAACAGGAAGAAACCTTCAGTAGAACCAGGCTCAGGGAGGGGCGGGGCCATCTGCTGTGATTGGTTGGGTGAGGGTTAAGGTTACTTTATTTATAGCTGAAGGTAAATTTGCGTTACAGAAAAATGATAGCATCTGGTATTGCTTCACAAACACAGACATGGTAAAACCTGACAAACACATATTCAGTAATTAAACAAAATAAATCAAATCAAATTTTTACAGACCAATTTGCAATTCTCATCAAAGTTCAGTTTTTCATTGATTATGGTCCCAAGTTATTTATATGATTGCACTTATTCTATTTTCTGAATGATAATAAGGGTGATAAACACACCCTTGGGGAGAACCTGTGGAGGAGAAGACTGGGTCAGACAGAACCCCATTTATTCTCACTCTTTGTGACCTGTCAGTTAAAAAATCTAAAATCCAGCCCACCAGATTGTTCTTGATTTCAAACTGTGCTAAAAGTCTTTGAATTAAAATATGGGGCTGTATTGTATTAAAAACAGAAGAAAAATTGATAGATGAAAAGAAGTCTTGCAAAAGTCCCTTTGCTCTCTAGATGTTTGAGAATCAGATTAAGTAGAGTCAAAAGCACATCCTCCACTCCTCTGTTGGGCGTGTATGCAAATTGCATTGTTGTTTTCTCAGGTGTCCTTTGGCCTGTACCAACATAGAGCAGAGCAGCTATCTGAACGCTACCCCAACAGAGGTTGATTATCTTGCTAATAATTTACCTTCTAACTTCATCTGACTCTGGATACTTTGAAAAATAGTGCCTCAAATCAGAAGTACTTGACTCCCTGGTATAATTCTCAATCACATGTAACAGTCAGAGTGGTGTGGTGTCTCTTTAATGCAACCTAAGTCAAGGGTTTATGATGTCATTAGTATGCGCCACTGCCCTCTATGTGATTACGGGAACAATGTGCTTGCACACAAGTGCATGGAGAGAGACGGACTTTATATGTTTTACCTCTCCAGAAACTTTTGCATGAACACTGTGTGTCATGTTTGATAAGCAGCAGTCGTTCAACCGGGCCTTGTATGGTTGTTGAAGAGAATGTGCATTAAAGGATACGCTGTGGAATTCCCAGTACCAGTGTGATTGTGTGTTCTTCCTACTATCCTGCTAAGTTCTCTACCACCTCCTCTCAACCACTGAACACAACCCAACATTACAAAAGGTACATCTTCTCTTGGACCTCAGTGTGCAGTCTCTTTGAGCAGCTGATGATTTATACATTAAAAGGTACATCGCGGCAAAGTGGATGTCTGCCATACTTCATGGAAACAGACCACGCTGGCCTAGACGCAGACGTCGGGCGGATCACTGGATCATTATTATAGTGTATATTTCAAACTAATTCATTATTGATTCTCGCTGGCTTAACAGTTCTCATTAGGAAGCTGTTTTTAAGTGAATTTGACTTGAAAAGGTGATACTCATACACAGTTATTCATAAGTTTAGATGTATTTTGCAGCTAAACATTTTTGGTTTGGGGTGTTTACTTCTTCTACCTCCGTGTTTCAAAGCGAGATGAAACATTTACTGCTAAAATTAAGAATTCACATGCTTTGGATATTTTTGTGTGATCAGAACTAAATTTGATTTCAGCACAACTGTTACCTTATATAGATTTGGGTCTTAATAAGTGTGTATTATGCCTACTCATCCTGACTTGACTGACGTGTGTGATGATATAGATTTTATGTTACACCCAAACCGACTTACTGCCAGACATAGTACTGCTGACCTTGGGCATAAAGTGCAAAGTCTACAAGCAGAGGTTGATATGCTTCAGCAGTGCCTTCATGAGTCTTTGGACCTCCAGAGGAATATTTTGGAGCAGTGGACTCAACAAAAAAGACCAGTCCCAAAAGTACCAGCTGCCCAGATTACTCACCCTTTTCCTCGGGCACCTGGCCCCACGCAGCCCACCAGGGACCTGTCCCAATCCCAGTCAGATTATCTGGAGCTAAATAATACAATCAGAGTCCTTGCTGCAGCATTTCACCAAGCTAAATTAGAGCCCACTGTGTTCGCTAATGATGGCAGTCTTCACCCAGAAGAATGGCTACAATCAGTTAATGCTTAAAAACCTCGTTAGACCGAGCAAATGCCCAAATCCTCAGAGAACTACCACACTTCCTAGCTAAGGAACCAAGGAAGTGGTTTAGTGTGCTCGGTCCTCATATAGCGACTTACGCTAAGTTTTGTGAACTTATCAAGACTATGTTTTTGCCTGCTGACAACCAGGAGCACATTTTGAAAGGCATCATGAACCGTTTCCAGCATCCCGAAGAGCCTCTGCCAACGTTTGTTGCCCATATGCCCAGTGAATTCAGGAGACTGAGGAGCCCACCATCTGAACAGGAGCAAAGCTCATCTGTAAACATGCAGTGGAGAAGTACAGAGTAGCGCTGTACAGGATGCCTGTAAGGTCAGTAATTGACCTAGTGTTGTGTGCCCATGAGCTGCATTCTGTTCTCGGCACCAGCCTTTCACAGCCTTCCCGATTTCAGCTGAAAAACGGAGCTGAGGGAGTTGTTTTAAATGTTCCATGCCTGGTGTTACATCTCGCACATACACTAACTGTTCCACTGATTTTCAGGGAGCTCGACATTCTCCCAGGTCGGCTCCGGAGCTTCCCCAAATGCTGCCTCCTGATCACCATCCAGTAGCTCAGCCTGCAGATCCAGATGGAACTGACCCTGTCAGGGAGACAAAACCAGCTGGCAGGAGGCGGGGGAACTTCAGGGGGGGGAGAGTGTTTCACAGGGGCAACCCTCCCCCCAGCCAATAAGTCAGCTCTCGTTGCCTATGTCACACCCAAGTGTGACACCTGTGCTCAATCACGTTGAAGATGGAGCTTCGCAATCATCGTGGAACACCCCTCTCAGAGTTAAAGTAAACTTTAATGGGCAGCTCTGGATGCCACACTAGATAAAGGTGCATCTCTTTCAGCAGTAAATGCAGACCTGTTACCTGAAAAAAAACAAAATCAGTCATTAAAGAATCCGTGGGATTCTCCACCCATAAGACTGGCCAGTGGCACTAACTGCAGTCCATTAGGAATAACCTGGTTAACCATTGGATTCATGGGCAAGCGAGTCTATCAGCAGTTTGTGATAGTGCAGGACCTGTCATCCCCCTTTGTTCTTGGGATGGACTTTATGAGTCGCACTTCACTAACAATACATGTCCCAACAAGAACTGTAATTATGGATGATAAGCCCCCATGTCATGATGAACTCTGTGAAAATGGCTTTGTGGAAGCTGATTTTGATTGTGGAACAATGACTCTGCAGGACACTCAGCAGCTCTCTGTCCATGACAAGGCTGCAGAAGCTAACTTGGATTCTGTGGAGAGAGAAAGACTGTTAGAGTTGTTAGAAAGTTACAGCGACCTGTTTGATGGCCACCTTGGTTGCACTTCTCTGTCAGAACATGTCATTGTAACTGGGGATGCAAAGCCTGTTAACTTGCCACCATACCGCACCTCACCAGCTAAAAAGCAAATCGTAGAAGAGCAAGTACAAAAAATGCTACAGGATAACATCATCGAACCTGCATCAGGACTATGGGCAGCTCCCGTGGTGATTGTGAACAAACCCCCAGCAAACCACGGTTCTGTGTTGACTTCCGTCGAATAAAAAAAGCTGACAATTCAATTCAATTCTTTATTTATTTGTCACATGTAGTTATAGCTGGTACAACATACAGTGAAATGTTTTTTCTGGCTAAAAAAGTACTCCCCCCGACTGTGCAAACATGCTAAAAAGGATTTTACATAAGCTAAGAAAAAAAGGAAAAGAAACAAAAGTTAAAAGTAAAAAAAATATATAAAAAAACAATGTAAAAGTCCATATGTTTGTGCTTATAAATATATATCCATGACGTGCAAGATATTGCACTGTAATGATTTGAATGAGAAGACTATAAAAATATACATATTTACATAGTACAGATGTATATAATAAGGTACGGATAAGGTTCAGAGAAGAAAGATAAAGTGCAAATTATGTACTGTGTGTGAGATTGTCCATCATGTTGACCGGTTTGTGTTTTGGTTGAGGAGTCTCACAGTTTGTGGGTAAAAACTCCTCCTGAACCTTTCTGTTCTTGTTTTCAGGCTACAGAGGCGCTTCCCTGACCTCAGTGGCCTGAACAGTTTGTGGGCGGGATGGCTAGAATCCCTAATGATCCTGATGGCCCTGGATCTGCACCTTTCAGCATAGATGTCCTGCAGTGCTGGTAGAGATGTTCCCATAGTGCGTTCAGCTGTGCGCACAACCCTCTGCAGGGCTTTCTGTTGCTGTACTGTGCAGTTCCCGTACCACACCATGATGTTGTTGCACAGGATGCTCTCAATGACACCAGTGTAGAATCTCCTCTGTATATTCTTGGAGATCTTAAACCTCTTTAGACGCCTCAGGTGATAGAGGCGCTGTCTGCCTTTACTAATGAGGAAGTCCGTGTGTGTACTCCAAGTGAGGTCCTCGTTGATGTGGACACCGAGGTATTTGAAGTTGGAGACTCTCTCCACAGGGGTTCCATAGATCTGAATTGGGGTGTGAGTTTTCTCACCTCTCTGTCTTCTAAAGTCAATCACCATCTCCTTTGTTTTACTGATGTTCATGGAGAGGTGATTTGCCTCACACCACTTTGCTAGTCCATCCACCTCACTCTGGTAGGCCGTCTCGTCGTTCCCAGAGATGAGTCCCACCACCACTGTGTCGTCAGCAAACTTCACAATGGAATTAGTGGGGTGTCTGGCCGTGCAGTCCGCAGTGTAGAGGGAGTAGAGAAGGGGGCTCAGTACACATCCCTGGGGGGCCCCTATGTTCAATGAGAGTGTATGGGAGTACACATCCCCTATTCTCACTGACTGTGGTCTCGTGGTCAGGAAGCTATAAATCCACCTGCACAAAGATGTACTGAATCCCAGATCTTGGAGCTTACCCGAGAGGGTGTGGGGAACTATGGTGTTGAATGCTGAGCTGTAATCTATAAACAGCATTCTCACATAGTTCCCACATCCCTCATCTAGATGGCTCAGTGTGGTATGCAGGACCTGTGCTACAGCATCTCCGGTAGATCTGTTTGTCCGGTATGCAAACTGCAGTGAGTCGAAGTCGGGAGGAAGGAGGGAACTGATGAAGGGTTTCATGAGCCTCTCAAAACACTTCATCACTACAGATGTTAGGGCTACTGGGCGATAATCATTTAGGCTGGCTGGGCGGGTGTTCTTCGGGATCGGAACAATCACTGATGTTTTAAAGCAGGTGGGGACTACCTGCTGAGCCAGAGAGGCATTGAAGAGGCTAGTGAAAACTGTGGTCAGCTGATCTGCACATACTCTTAGCACACGTCCCGGTATGCTATCTGGTCCCGCTGCCTTCCTGCAGTTTGTTGCCCTCAGAGCTCTCCTCACGTGATAGATTCTTACCCACTCCTACGAGTGGATGAATCACTGGACTCTTTGTCGAGAGGGAAGATTCTCACAACACTAGACCTCGCTCGAGGTTACTGGCAGGTCCCCATTGCTGAAGAAGCTAAACCAAAGACTGCTTTTATCACGCACTGTGGCCTGTTTCAGTTCAGAGTCCTTACTTTTGGCCTGTGTAACGCCCCTGCAACTTTTCAGCGGCTTATGAACAATGTTCTAGCTGGCCTGATTTATAAGTCCTACGCGGTGTATCTAGATGATATTGTTGTCGCATCACCAACCTTTGAGCAACACCTGCTTGACCTAAAACAGGTCATTGGTAGGCTTAAGTCAGGCTTAAGTTAGGCTTAAACATGATAAATAAGTCAGTTAGATAACTTCAAAATGTTATTATTTGACTTTTTCCAGTGTTTTATTTGTTCCTGAGTAAATCGGTTTGCCTGAGATTAAAGTTATAGTTTTACACAGCTGAATAAACGTCAAACAGAAAACTGATTAAAAAGAAGTGTGAGATGGTAGAGAATTTACGCCAGTGTCCTGTTATATTTTAGATAGTAAGGAGCAGACGGTTGAGTTTATCAAACTCCACCAAGACAGCGGTGATGCAAATATGAAGGCTAGACCGTCCAATTTCACAGCCTCGCACTTCCGGCCTTCTCAGTCTTCGGAGGACCCGGCCCACGTAGACCATGAAGGCCGGTCTACGTGGGCAGCTGCTTTTACTTTGGGATACATAATAATCAGCACTGACTCAGAGGTGTGTGTATCCACGAATCCCTCTGTGTGTGTGTGTGTGTGTATATGTGTGTGTTGTACACCGTAATTTCTGCAGAGGCCTGTAAGTGGAGCGAGGAGCACCACTGAGCTAACCTGGAAGATATAAACATGTGAAACACACATACAGGTGTGCGATACTCTAATCCTGTGTGTGTATGTTTGTTACAGAGCAGTCAGCTGATCCATGTGCTGTGTACTCATCAGTGAGAGCAGGTAACATTTACATACAGGAGTATTTAAATAAAGGTCAGAGGTGAACAGCTGACATCAGTGATGTTTGTCTCTGAACAGGAAGCTGAGGACACACTCGGTCTGATGGACGACCTTCATCCTTCACTCTGCTCCTCTTTCAGAGCCTGCTGAGGCATCATCAGTTATTCCTGAATCTTCATTAGACAGTGGTGATCATGGAGGAGAAAGGTTCTACTTTAAGTATTAGTTTTGCTCTTTTCATTCTTCTGCAAACATGTGAATGACTTTAAAGGACCCATATATATGTATTAAAGGAAGGACCTGCGTTTAATAAAAGTTTGTTTAAAACATCCCAGATGTGACTGTGTCTGTTAAATTTGACTGCCTGAATGATTTGATAATCATTTGATTGTTGGGTTTTTACCTGTATGTATTATTGTAGGGTCTACCTTACAATATAAAGAACCTTTGGGCAACTGTTGTTGTGATTTGGTGCTATATAAATAAAATTGAATTGAATTGAGTACTCGAGCATGCTGGTTGATATTGTAACAGTTGGTGAAATGTTAGTATTTGACCACTAGGTGGAGCTCTTGTAATGATAATGTAATTAACGCATTTTATTTTGAATGTTTTATTTTTATGTTGAGTATGTTAACATTTTCCTATTTGCATACCGGATTGGTATACAGTTAATTTGACACATGGAAAATAACCGGTTAATTTTGTAAGTGTAAGGTAAGGGCAGAGGTCACTTCCTGTTTTGGGAAGTAAGGTCAGAGAAGCTGCTCATAGTGACGGTCTGGCCGTGGGAATGTCAAAGAAGAAATAACAAGTCCTAAGTTCTAAAAACACCGGTTTGTCTACTTGCAGGCCAAAGTGGTATGTTTGTTTATATTTTGTGAATTTTATATTGCAATATGTTTTAATGCTGAAATATAATTTCCTTGTACACCTGTATTTACCAGTTCCATAGTGTACCTGTGTACGTTAAGAGAAGCACAGTAAACATCAGTAAAGAAGAACTCTTGTGTCTCTCGTGTCATGATTCGGCTGTGTGCAGGCTGGATGAGGACCCAATCGCAAACTCACAGAGGCAGGAATGAACTCAAAATTCACAGCTTTATTGCTGGAGAGCAGAACCATACAAATTAAACCAGGAAACTATAACGTGGATCATTTTCCATCTTAACCCTCTGCGGTCGACGGATGCGCCGACACGTCAAAATCACATGACCAATTTAAGACGACACAGCCACAAGATAGTGATGGGATTTCTGCCTCTTTTTGGAGAACTGGCTCTTTCGGCTCGGCTCATTATAAAGAGCCGGCTCTTTCAGCTCCCAACCGGCTCTTCAGGTTGTTTTGTTGGTCGAAAGTAACGGACTTCAGACTATATACCAGTTCTTGAATTGTGTCGATGGGCCACGTAAAACCAGAGTTATGATAAAAAATACACATAATGTTTTTTTCTGAACAAAACAGCGGCGTTTACAGCAGGAAGAACGGTAAAAACTGCGTTTTCTACAGACAGCGCTAGCAACCACTCTCCGCTTGCGCGTGAAAAAATGAAAAAGAAAAAACCCTCCTTCCCCATTGGTGTTAGAGTTTACCATGTCAGCCAATCAAAAAATGTTTTGTTGCTTTAATTAATTTATTATCAACAACAACATAAAATCATGCACAAAAGAAATTACTAATGTAAAAAAACAAAGTGGATTTATTTATATGTTTACATATGTGGTGGCCCCTAGAGACAAAGCAGTGGAAGAGTAAAACTAAACACGATGAACACAGGAACACCAGACCTCTTCAACATAAAACAGGAAACATAAGACGCAGACATGAAACACATGAAGGGGAAGGGAGACTTGACATGGGCGGAAGACACAAGGGGAATCTAATAACGAAGAACTAGAACAACCTAGGCATGATAAAAAATGAACTTAGAAAACCTGAAGGGCTTAAACATAAACTAAAACTCAAAATGCTGGGTCAAAAGACCTGGATCGTGACATCGCGTGTATGTGTACAAGCCTGCCCTAAACACATCAGGGTTACTAAATGGACAATCAGTGACTTCCTGACCCCATCTTTTTTTTACAGAGCCGGATCTTTCGGCTCCCAACAGGCTGTTTTGTTCCTTTAATTAATTTATTATTAACAACAATATATAATATATAATATAAAATTATGCACAGAAGGAATAACTAATGTAAAAAAAGTGGTTTTATTTATATACCTTTATATATAAATATATGCGGTGGCCCCTAGAGACAAAGCACGTACAAACTCCAAAACACATTTCTAACGTTAACTGAACTTCCAAAACAGAGCTACCTCGATCACTTAAATTACACAATTGAAAGCATGTGTGTATTGTTTGTGTATTTATACACAAGCACTCATATGTATTCAAATAATTCAAAGAAAATGTTCATTTACCTGTTACTACCACACACCAAAACCGGTCGTTGGTACTTCCTTGCTTGTGTAGCCACTAGGTAACAAAAGCTCAACACTGCCCCCTAGCATCCTGGAGCACTTCTGTTGTCTTTTGTACGTGTTTTGAGTTTTTATGTGCTTCTGAGTTTTTAAGTGTTTTGGAGTTTTTATGTGTTTTGGAGTTTGTACGTGTTTTTTGTCTCTAGGGTACTGTAAATATACTTTTATTTATTCACTCCACATAAAATGTAATAAATAAATCATATAATACAAAAACCAACTATTTAAATTTCAACTTTTAACTATTTAAATTTTCAGCTTTTTCCTTTTAAACAAATTTAAAGTGAAACAACACAAAACACTGCAAACCACAACACAATTAAATATAAATTAAACTATGAAAACAAAAAGAAGATGCACATTCTCTGCATGAATAAACTTTCTGAATCCTTTATCATCTGCAACTGAAAATAGTTGTGGATGATTACTATACCTTTCTAATGTGACGTTGTTGTCTCTCTTTCTCTCTCTCTCCCTCTGGCTCTGTTCCTGTGCTACTGGGAGTGTAACTACCGCCCCTCCCCCCTCTGCCCAGCGCAAAGCACACGGCTCGAGAAAGAAAAAAAAACCTACACTGGTGTCGTTCACTTCAAAGAGCCGGCTCTAAGAGCCGTTTCGTTCGCAACCGACACATCACTAGTGTGCGCTGCGTGTGGTGTAGGCGTGTGCATGTGTGCCCCGGTCACAGCTCCTTTCAGCATGGCCGGAGGTAAGTCACTTGCCACATTGCTGTCAGCTGATTAAAGTTTGTTCAGACCCCTAGCTGCAATGTGAAGATAGTCACACCGCCATGTAATTATATAATATATATAATATATATAATAATGATTATTTGGTAATTTGGGATACATGATTTTTGTTCCACTTCTCACGTGTGCACCACTTTGTGTTGGTCTTTCATGTGGAATTCCAATAAAATTGATTCATGTTTGTGACTGTAATGTGACAAAATGTGGGAAAGTTCAAGGGGGCCGAATACTTTTGCAATCCACTGTATGAATGATAAATGGTCCTCATGAGGAGACGAGGACATGGAGGAGGCAGCAGCTCTTAGAGCTGAAAGAACAACAGCAGCTTAGTGAATGAAACAGCAGCTGGAGATTCAAGGTTCTTTATTTGTCACATGCATAGTTATACAAGTATAACACACAGTGAAATGTAGCCTGACACGCTCCTCGACATGTGCAAAAAAAAAAAAAATATATATATATATAGAGTATATACACTTGGTGAATGTGCAGTAGTAGCAGCAAGCAGGTGAATTCTGTACATTAATATGAATAGACATCTGACTATTTTACAGGATAGACAATATAAACATATTTAAAATTAAAGGAATTTGGAATGTACATTGTGCCTGGGTTTAGAGTGTCTGGAAGAGAGTCCTGTCTCAGTCAGTTATAGATGATGTGAGAGCTTTGTCATAAACAGGACGAGCTGTTAATGTCATAGAATTGTCAGCTGTATGAAAAAGGCTTATAGTTACTTAATGGCAAACGTTCAAACTGAACTAAACAGTCACAGATTCATGTAGTGACTGTGTGCACAACGTTACAATTAATAATGATACATTTGTTCCAACAGCCTCTATGAAACGGATCTTTGTATTTTTCCATGTAACACAGTGGAGTATGAAACATGTACACTAGGGCTGTGCGATATGACCAAAATCTCATATCCCGATATAAGAATTCTATCGTCCGGTAACGATATAAATCACAAAAATGTAACATTTTCTGTAAATTCTGTGAATCTCGGGCAGCTCGACTTGCGTGAAGTGTTTCCAGCTGCGCGTCATGTACCTGGAGTCGAGTGTTTTAACCGATGCTGAAACGATACATTTTAGACATAAGTTGTAACGGCCGCCGTTTTCTTTGTGAGTATTTATTACACGGCGTGCTGCGCTGAAAAGCCTGTTCTAACTTTTGAGTCTAAGGTTTATTTTTCAGCACCTGGCGGCTCTTTTTTACTTCTCATGCGTAAGTAATCTGCTCTTTCACGTGATTCAGTTTATTTTGAAAAGTCTCAAAAGGATCTTGAGCTTTATTGTGAAAGGTTTATGTGGAACATAAACAAGCGGACTGGCGATGGTGTTACCGTCGTTGTTGCTAACCACAACGCATAAAAACAGGCGCTTGTCCGTCGGTAGTGTGGTTACATTAAATATAAGCGAAAGAGAGAACTTCTAGAAATTAATAACTACAGTGACATCAAAACCATGAACAAATATTGCCGTAAACTGTTTATTTTGCGACACCACGAAACAAACGATAGCGTGAAATGAAACGATAGATGTTTTTATATCGTCATCAGATATATATCGTTATATTGAACAGCCCTAATGCCCACAGTTTAATAAAACTGTAAAATGATAAAAATGTTTTACAAACAGACTAATTTGTTAGCACAGCCTGTTAGGAGCAGCCATTTACTTGTAGTGCTGAGTATAAATGTACTTGTACCATTAGATGTTATTTGAATAACATCATTGTGTACTTTTAGTTTCATGTACAGTTAGCATTTATGGTTGGCTTTTGTATCCTGTACACTGTTAAAGGTGTCTTTGGGGAGGAAACAGCTGTGATGTTGTTCCACTGTCACAAACACACCTACATGAAGTACACAAGTGAAAGAGCTTTGTTGGATTCCACAGACACACTCTGTATGTTAAAGGCTCTCACACACACACACAGACACACACACACGCACACACACACACACGCACACACACACACAGACACACACACACACACGCACACACACACGCACACGCACACGCACACACACGCACACAGACACACGCACACACACGCACACATACGCACAGACACACACACACACACACACGCACACGCACACGCACGCACGCACACGCACACACACACACACACGCACACATACGCACACGCACGCACACACACACATACGCACACGCACGCACACACACACACACACACGCACACGCACACACACACACACGTTTCTGTCTGTATTTCCGTGGACGTCACTTGCCAGCTGTCACTGAATGTCTCCCACGAGCACGTTTAGCTTTTTTAATGTTTTGCCCACTTGTTGCCCACTTGTTGCCCACTTGTTGCCCACTTGTTGCCCACTTGCACCTTTTTGTTTTTGTCTGTTTTTGCACAAAGACAGAAATGCAGCATGAGGCCAGTCTCAGCGGTGCATTCACAGCACTATATTTTCCATTCTGCCGATTATTAATAATGAAGCCTGTTATTAAAGAAGCACTAATAATACTGGAGCTGTTAACACACACGCTTACACACATGTGAGCAGGAAAAGTATCTTTATTCAAATGCAGGTTTAAACCTCAGGACCAGCCACACCTTCTTCAAACTGTGAGACGAAGAATACAAGTTAGTAAAAGCTCAAAGTTCTTTGCATTGATGCTGTGAACATGAACGTGTGTGAAAGGTGTGTGTTGTTACAGCTTCGTACCTGCAGCTCACGAGACAAACATGTATTGGGTCTCAGCCTGGTCACCTGACAGAAACATGGTAGAAAAACATGAACGTGTCATTTCTCTGAGTCACTGATGGAAACATCAGCTTGTATGAACTGTTCAGTCTGATGGATCCTCTGAAGTGTGTCAGTGTGCTGTTGGAGTAAAGCTTAGTTAGACTTGGACCTGGTTGGTAGTAGTCATAGATCTTGACCACGGCTGGCTTCAGGTTGTCCACTGGGAGCTCCTGGATGATCTCTAAGCTGTGGTTGATGGGTGTGTCCTTTGATAACTGGACGAGACAGAAACAATCGCAGACACAGTTTGTACCAAAGATCATCATCTGGTGTCCCCACGGTGACTTTCACTTACCTCCTCTAAGTACACCAGAACGTGATCCTCCTTTTGCTCAACACGACTCACCAGGAGGCCACGTTTGAGCTGTGAGGAGATGACATCATTTTATTATTATCCTCACAATTATCACATGAGATGCACTCGTTGGTAGAATCTGTCTAATTACTCACACTCTTCAAAGACTCGGGGTCTGGGGAAAATCCAGAGAGAATTTTGATGTCCAGGATCACCATGTTTGTAGTTTCCTCCTTTCCACTGTACCTGTGTTTGAACAGTGTGATTATACTGACCTGTGTGCACACTTGCTTTTCATCTACCAGCAGTTCCTCCACACGGGTAAAGAGCGCTCCTCTCACCTGTCACATACTTACAGTGATTGTATTTGCACAGTGAATTTGGGTCTAGCAGATTCACTGGTGTTGACCTCTAGATGGACTTTCACACTGAGAGTGGTGACATCAGCAGGTGTTGGGATGTTGTAGGTGGCAGAAATCTGGGAAACACACTTGGGTCACGTGTGGAACAGAACTAATCACACCTCAATGCACCCTGCTGTCACTGTTCTACACCATGACACATATTAGCACACATACTTTTATAGTCATACCTATATGTCTATATTCATCTTAATATGAGGATCTCTGTTATATCTACACTCATTTATACGAGTGCTTGATGTTTGTTGTATATTTGCTGCTATGACAACTCAGTTTCCCTCTGGGATTAATAGTTTCCCTGATTCTGATACAGACAGAAAGTTCATTTATTTTTGCTCAGTTCTCCAATTTAGTTTAAAATAGCATTGTACTCTCTACAGTTATTACTGCCAGGTCTAATGTCTTTATTGTGTATGAAAATACATGTGCAAGATGAGCTTTATTACATGTGACAATGCTAATGCTCTCTGAAGTTGTATAAGGAAAAAGAAAAAGAAGAAACCCTTTCTCTGACATCAACCAGGAGCTTCTCACGTGATGCTGTCACTGACCTGCACTGAAGCACATGCAGTGCCCTTCACCTCCAGGCTGTATTTTCCTGACACGTCCTGCAGCGCCTCCTCCTGGTAGAGCAGTTTGTTGCCCTGATTTACATCAAACGTCAGCTGACTGCTGGGAGCCTGAACTGTCACTGTGCTCCAACCTTCAGCACTGAACACCAGAGTGGAGTAGAGAGCCAGAGCCTGAAGAGCCACCACCGTGTCCTACAGGATGGATTCATTGTGGTTAACACACACAGCATGTGTCTCCATATTTCATGGGCTTAAGTGGAATAGACATTAAGTTAAAACAGCCTGTGTCACTTTGAGACCCTCTCACAAAAGAGATCCTTAATCTCAAGTTTTCCAAAGTTCACTTCCTGGTTAAATAAACGTTAAACAGGTTAAAATATCTTTAACTGAGAATTATCAAAGTATAGAAATTACAGGTATAAACTCGCAGGTGATCTGTTATTTACAGGCTGTTACGTGTAGTTGGTGTACAGAAGTCTGAGGTAACATTGCTATTCTGTAAAAACAATGAATTTTTAGACAAAACTTGTCATGTTCTAACTAAAGAATAAAAACTTCTCTGCCTGGCTAAAACAAATCTGTTTTACATATCTGATAGAAAACTGAAAGCTTCAGTATTATTTCTTCTGTCCCTGGTTTTGTCTAAGACTGTACTCAAAGATGAGCTTCATACTGTTCGGGTGGTGTCGTACCTGAGTGGAGGAGAAGCCTCCGTAATAGTTCTGCTGCCCAGTCAGCCACCTGATAATACCAGAGGCATATCCCAGATCCTCAGCAGTCGGGGAGGCGCTGAGTTTGGCCAACAGCACATAAGAACTGATCTCCACTGACAGGGAGGCTGATGTTTCTGCTGCTGTCTGAGACCAGTAGAGGAAACCTCCTACAAACACAATAACAGTCACAGTGATGCTAATGAAGCCTGAATGATGTCCTGCTAAAGGATAACTCACCTTCCCTCACTGCAACTGTGTCTAAGTGCTGCAGAAGGTGAGCTCGGGTCTCCACGTCTCCTGCCAGAGTGAACACATAGGCCAGCAGAGCTGTAGTGTAGGTGTTGCTCAGGTCACTGAGAGACTCCTTGAGACAAGCCAGGCTCTGGATCATCACAGGATCCTTTAAAAGATCACAACAAAGAACTTTAATGGACAAACAGAAACCTTCTTTCATTAAACCCAGTGTGAGAAGAATAGGAGGCAGAGTTCCTGATTCAGTCACTCAAAACATCAGCGTGATAATAGAAAACACAGCAATTAGAGGAAAGTACAGATCAAGCAAAGAGTGGAGCAATCTGCTAGTAGTATTTACAATATAAAGAACATATTGAAAAAACACTGTACAGGTTGGGTGGTGATACCAGTCCTTGCTGGTGAGAGTTCAGGTATGTGGATGACACCTGGGTGAAAATCAATTCTCAGGACGTTCCACAATTCACAGATCACATTAACTCGGTGGAACGACACATCAAATTCACCAGGGAGGATATGAAAAGTGTCAGGTTAGTCTTCTTAGACTGTGAGATTTCCATCAGTAATGGAGGACATTTAAAAGCTGATGTGTACCGTAAACCTAAGCTCCAGCCGATCCAGGAGAGAAGGACAACTGCTGCCTAAGTGAAAACCTGTAGTGATCCCGTATGTGTCAGGAGTATCAGAACAGCTGAGGCACATTTTTTTCTAAACACTGTGTCTCTGTGGCTTTTAAACCACAAAACACGCTGCGCCAAAAACTGCTCCACCCCGACACAAACAGAGTAACATAGTGTACGGTGTTAAGTTCCAGGAGGATTGCCAGGATCTATACATCGGGGAAATCAAACCACCTCTGGCTAAGAGGATAGCACAACACAGAGGAGCAACCTCGTCAGGCCAGGACTCTGCAGTCTATTCACACCTGTAGGCCAGTGGACACTCTTTCAATGATGCTGGTTTGAGTGTAGGGTCAAGGAGGCCATTTACGTGAAAAAGGAAAGACCATCTCTGAATCGAGGAGGGGCCTAAGGGTACATCTTTTGCTATCTTACAATGCTGTGATTGCAGCTATTCCCCAACTCTCTGTGAATGGTACTGATGGCCATTGATCAGTGGTCTTTGATCAGTGGGTTTTGGTCAGTGGTTGTTGATCAATGGTCATGAGAATTTGCATAATTATGATTAAGGAACTGACCTCCCAGCCACTGGTTCCTTCAGTGGGCTGGTTTCAGTCATTATGCAAATGTACTGTTTATAAGATTGAAACCTGCAGTCAGCTGAGACTGAAGACGTCACCTGGATGAGTGACGAAACGTTTCTCCCACTGAAAACATCCAGATGAACAGAATCAACTTTTTGGGGTATATGTAATATATATATTAGATTGTATATTATATTGTTGGTTTATACACTTTTGTGTATGTATTTATATATGCATACCAGCTCAGACGTCGCCCGGATCAACTACTGGAACAAGAAGGCATTGGTGGGCAAGAGATGAAAATAAGGCGTTGTTGGAATGCTACTATACAAGTAACCCTGGCAGAAGGGGTTACATGAATAGGATGAGGGACCTATGGAATTCCCAGCACCCACACTGACAGCGAAACAACTAATAGCTCAGTGTTCCAACATTCGAAAGAAGGGTATTGCTCTCACAGCTAGAGATTGTCGAAGTGCAACACAAATGCTACGGCAAGGGGGAGCCAGGACGCCAGGCCAGGGGGGGGAGATGTCATCACCGCCACCCGAGATTTGTACCAAGCCCCAAGTGCTATAGTGCAAGAGGAAGTGACCTGAAAGATAGGATCATGGCAAAACTTGAAAACTGGAATCCCCGTAGCTGGTTACCAAGATGTGAAGATCTGCTAGATGATGTAAATGCGATACATACAGCCACGATTATCGAAACTAACAAGCTGATCTACAGTACAGCAGCAGTGATCAGAAAGATGCTTGGCAACAGGTTGAACAGCCACAAGAAGGAGACTAGAGGCTAAGATCAAGGAGGGAGGTTAGCCAACTATCGGAGCTGCAGACAGGTGTGACAAAGACGGTGCCCAAGAAGAAGTATAGCAAGCTGTCCATGGAAACTGCCAAACAACGACTAACAGCCTTGGCCAGCACCTTGCCATACACTAGTATGGCTCACGTCTACTGGTGGAAGAAGCTGACTGCACTCCATGAGTGTCTGGCAGCACAAATGAACCAGCTGTTAGTTGACGAGAGACACCCAGAATGGCTAACTGTAGGGCGGACAGTCCTGAAGGGATCGGTCCCATCGGTCCAATCCAACTACTGACCAATAACCTGCCTCAGTACCACATGGAAGCTCCTGTCAGGCATCATAGTGGCTAAGATGAACAGACACATGTTCCTGTGCCCCACTCATTGGCAAGAATACCAGAGGTGCAAAACACCAGCTACTTGTAACAATCAGCCGAGACTGCCTGGATTGATTACAAGAGGGTCTATGACTTAATGCCCCACAGCTGTATCTTGGAATGCCTAGACCTGTACAAGATCAACAGGACTTTAAGAACCTTCATCAAGAACTCAATGGGAATGTGGCATACAACACTAGAGGCCAACTTCAAGCCCATAGCACAATCATCATCTATCAAGGAGATGCTCTGTCCCTACGGATACTGACTACGGGATGAAGCAGCTGTCAGCCATCTCCTGTATGACATCATACGTGGATACGTGGATATGTGGATGACATCAAGCTGTATGCCAAGAGTGAACGAGACATCGATTCACTGATCCACACCACCAGGATATACAGCAACGGCATTGGAATATCGTTCGGACTGGAGAAATGTAGTCGGATGACAACAAAGAGAGGAAACGTAGGCGGAACTTAGGGAATCTAACTAAGGCAACATTGCAGACATAGAGGACAGCTACAACTACTTGGAGATCCAACAGGAAAATGGAAACCACAAAGAGGCTGCTGGGAAAGCTGCTACCACCAAGTACCTGCAGAGGGTCAGGCAAATCCTGAGGAGTCCGCTGAATGTTAGAACAGGATCCGGCCTATCAAAACCTACGCCCTGCCCGTCATCAGGTACCCTGCTGGAATAATAAGCTGGCAAAAGGAGGAGATAGACACTGACATCAAGACAAGAAAGTTCCTAACCATGCATGGAGGGTTTCACCCCAAGTCCCGCATGCTAAATGGCAGGAAGGAGGCCAGGGACTGGTGAGTGTCAGCACCACATTCCAAGATGAAACAACGAATATCCACGAATACATTGGGAAGATGGCCCCAACTGACGGAGTGCTCAGTGAATACCTCAGGCAGCAGAAACCCAAGAAAGAGGAGGAAGGCGAGGAACCATCATGGAAGGACAGGCCCCTGCACAGTATGTTACCACCCGCAGATAGAGGAAGTAGATGATACCCAGAAATCCTACCAGTGGCTGAAAAAAGCTGGACTGAAAGACAGCACAGAGGTACTAATCATAGCAGCACAGCAACAAGCTCTGAGTACAAGATCCATAGAGGCTGGGGTCTATCACACCAGGCAAGACCCCAGGTGCAGGCTGTGTAAAGATGCTGAGACAATCCAGCACATACCAGCAGGGTGCTAGACTGCTGGTTAAACCTAACTCCATGGCTGAGCAGCACAAACTCTACTCCTTTTTTTGTTGAATACCTTGATATTCTTTGACTCTACTCACATGTTGGGATGTATTCATTTCCAAGAAGGCAGCAGTAACGTACGCACTGAGAGTCACTTCATCAGATACACCACCCTGTCAACAGAAGACATCATAGACACTTTATCATCAGTGCACCAACATTCAGGGATATGAAGTCATGAAAATGATTTTCAGCTGCATGTGGTTTTAGTATCATCAATGTCTTCATGCATGTTCAAACATCCAGCTAAAGAGATGAACAGGAAGTTGATTTTGTTCATCTGGACATTGTATTTCCAGTGAGATGGATGTTTCTTCACCTCGGGTTTCCCCAACCTTATAAACAGTTTGTGTAGTCATCTACTAATCAGAAGGTTGGTGGTTTGATTCCCAGCTGCTCCAGCCTGCATGCCAAATATTTGTGGGCAATATACTAATCCCAAGTTGGTCTCTAGTGCATACTTTGTATTTAGTATAAATATGTGTGAATGCTACATAGAAAGCAGTGCTGGTGTGAATGGAACAAGATGAATGGAAATTATTTCTTAAATAAAATAATAGAATATACTGATGTGAGCTATTACAGTATGTAGTACAGTGTTTTCCATGTATGCATGACATTATTAATAAAATTTGTTAAATCCAGACTGGAGGCTGTTTCCACAGTCTAACAGCGAAGAACTGCAGGTTACCTTCATTCCGTTATGGAAGAGTTTCCCAGACTTTTGAAAACAGCCATTTTCTTGTTGTTTATGTTGCAGCCAGGTCTTAGACTCTTCGATCTTTCTGGGATCAATAAAGATGAAAGACTGAGCTTTGGCAAAACTTCTTACCACAAACGCAGTCAGCCTGACAAAAAGAAAACAACACTTACACGTCTTACAATGATGGAAATGTTTGGCTGTGAGGTCACATTAAGAGAAAGAAATACTGATCATTTTAAAAATAAAGTTGAAATTTCAAGGTTAAATTTGAAAATGTATTTTGAGACAAAAGCAGAAATGTGGATATCACAGTTATTTCAGGACAAACTGCCACGGTTGCTTTCCCCTCTGAATTAGTGAAATCGTACTTCAGACTCAGTTTTAGTAACAAGGAAGGAACTGATGTCACTTGTAGCAATAAAAACAGCATGGCAGTAAGTATAAGTACACCGAAAAGCAGAAAGTGGTGCAGAAAGCTGCATGTGGTTAAATTTGTATAAAAGGAAATGGCTGCTAATGTACAGATGCAAGGATACCGATGGTTCCACGCTCGTGGAATAAAGAGGATCTATGCTGTATCACAAGACCACTGATTTATTTCACTACATCTACTCAAGGCATTTTATACAGGGTATAGCAATCGTTTGAAGCAACAACTGTAATCATTTCAACTGTTTTCTTAGATTTGAATTTGACTTTTTTCACAAAACAGTATTAAGACTTTATTATTGAAATAGTATTTAGACTTTTTCTTAAAGTAAAATAACTTTAAGCTTTAAAATTTGACTTTATTCTAATAATGATCAATAACATTTTTATGTGGCTCTAATGCTCCTTCCTACCTACTAAATTACACAGTATTAACCAAAAGGTATTGTTAATGTTGGCTTAGTCAAAGGATTAAATGGAGAATTATTTTAAGTATTAGAGGTAGACATGTTTATGTTATTAATGGGTAGTCAAACTTCAAGAAACGTCTTCTGTTTGGTGGGATATTTAAAAACCAGTGTAACCTCTCTGGTTTGTGACATGTTTGATCAGTGATGTTCTCACCAAGTGTTTCCTGGTCCTGTTCCAAATGTGGTGTAAGCACCGTCAGCACTTTTGTAGTTGAGCTGTCTTTGGTATCCTGTAACAACAGGGACACCATGATCGAGACATTGTTGCTATGGTGATGATTGGACTCCATTTGTTTATGGATCTGCATGTGTACATCGAGATTTAGGAAATTCAATGACTCTTGCTGACAGATGAGGAAAATTACGCATTTGACCAAAAGCTGTGACTAATGTTCTGCCTCCTGTCGGCTTGTTTCTTGAACCGTGTGTGTTGAAGTGATTCAAATGATTTCCTTCTTAGAGGAAACAATAAAAACTTGCCACTGGTGAGGAAGTTAGTAGCTTTTTCCATGATGGCTGCGGTGAGCTGCTGTGTGCCTTTCAGGTAGTGGAGGATGTAGATGTTGGGGGCCAGGAGAGCCATGTTCTGCTCCCCACATCCATACGGCATCTGCAGCAATCCATCCAGGTTCTTCAGAGCCCGGCCGAGGATGTCACCTGATCAAAAACACTGATTCACTAAAACTAACAAAACTAGCGTAAAACAACTTTGTATTATTGGGCAGAGATAACCTGAATACTTCAATATGCAATTTTAAATGATGATTTCATTTAGTGAGCGAAAAAACATCCAAACTGAAAATCGTAGATTGACTGTGATTAACCAAATATTTCTGGGAAGACTGAGTTTCATTTCACCAACCAGACCCAGGCCTGATTAAGGCCAGACCTTCTGGATCAAGAAATCACTCAAGTACAATCTGTTTGACAAAGGGAAGCAGGCTAAAAGACGTCCAGAAGAAACACGTCGTTGCCATGACCAAAAGAAATTCAAAAATAGGCGAGAAGTCTTGAGATCTATCAGTTTGGACAGGATTAAAAACAATTTCTACAGCTTTGGAGCGCCAGTGCACCATGTTGGAACCCATTATCCACAAACTGAGAAAACTAGAAAAGATGTGGCCGAAATTACTCCATTAGCACATCGACGACTCACCGAAAAAGTCAAGCGAATCCCAACAACACCCAGAACTGAAGGCCTTGCCTTCCTCTGTAAAGGTCAGAGTTTACGATTCAACAATACAAAGGAGACGGGGCAAAAACAGCATTCATGGACAAAACCACTGCTGACCAAGAAGAACACAAAAGCTTATCTCACATTTGCCAAAAAACATCTCCATGCTCCACAAGATATTTGGGAGAATATTTTATGGACTGAAGAGAAAACGTTTTGAGTTTTGTTGCATTTGGCTTAAAAGTGACGCATCATTTCATAGAAAGAACATCATACCAACTGTGTGATCACTGTTGGGGAGGGTCTTCCCACCCTCCCCAACAGTGAGGGTGGGAAGACAAGTCTTCCCCTCCATCTCACTCAGCACTGGAGTGCCTCAGGGCTGTGTTTTAAGCCCCCTGCTGTACTCACTGTACACTTATGACTGTGTAGCCACATCAGACACCACCTCCATTGTCAAGTTTGCTGACGACACTGCTGTTGTGGGCCTGATCTCCGACAACATCGAGACGGCCTACCTGGAGGAGATTAGGAACCTGGAGACCTGGTGCCAGGAGAATAACCTCCTCCTAAACATCAGCAAGACTAAGGAGCTGATCGTGGACTTCACTACAAAGCAGGCGAGGAATTACAAACCCCTCATCATCAGTGGCACGCCAGGTATCGGACAGTTTCCGATACCTGGGTGTCCACATCACTCAGGACCTGTCATGGTCCTGCCACATCAACTCCCTGGTTAAGAAAGCTCGTCAGCATCTCTTCTTCCTCAGAAGACTTAGAGACTTCCATCTGCCACTGAAGGTGCTCAAGAACTTCTACTCCTGCACCATCGAGAGCATCCTGACGGCAAACATCTGCACCTGGTTTGGGAACAGCACCAAGCAGGACAAACGAGATCTGCAAAGAGTGGTGCGCTCAGCCAAACGCATCATTCAATCAGAGCTCCCTGACCTGCTGTCCATCTACACCAAGCGGTGCAAGTCCAAAGCTAGGAAGATTATGATGGACCTCTCCCATCCCAACAATGGACTCTTCTCACTGTTGAGGTCTGGGAAGCGCTTCCGCTCCCTTAAGGCCAAAACAGAGAGAATGAGGAGGAGCTTCTTCCCCCAGGCTATTCGGGCCCTGAACCAGGTGTAGGACTGGACTCTCCCACACACGTCACTATAAGACTGGACTCTCACACACATCAAATCACCACACGCACCACCACACATTTCCTATAATCCTATAATTCCTGTAATTTATAATCTTTATAACCTTTATAATCTCTTCTGCTATTTGCACATTCTTTACTGTAAATTCCTAAGTTAATTTGTAAATTCTGTAGTAAACTGTAAATTGTAAATATTGTAAAACTTTTCTTCTGTCATTTAATGGTCGGGCATTGTACAGCTACAAGCATTTCACCCCCCAATGTCATACTGTGTATGGTTGTGTGTGTCTGACAAATAAAATTTGAATTTGAATTTGAATTTGAATTTGATGCTCTGGGGCTGTGTGGCGTAGGTTTGTCTGCAGCTCAGCTGCAGGGGAGGGGTGGGGCATTGGGTTCAGGTGGTTAGTGACGGAGGAGTCTGGTTAAGGCAGCTGGTGCCCAGTGTTAAATCATGCCTTTGCGGTTTCAGTAGCTCGCCATGACCTGGAGGGAAGAACTCTCTACCAGGAGAATGTCCAGTTATCAGTTTGTGCCTTAAATCTAAAACTTGGGCATTTAACCTTCTGGGGTCAGGGTATAATTGGCCGTTTTTGACTACTTCTGATTTTACCTCTATATCTCACCTTTAAAAACTGTTTATCTTGCCTTGTTTGGTATCGTTACTTTCAGCACAGCTTTAAATATCTGAAACTTGAGTTATTTTTTCATTTTGGTATACTATATTAGCACAGTTGATCTAAATTCAGACAAAAATGTCAAAATCCGAGTAGAAAAAAGTTAAATTTTTTACTGTAAAACCCACAAACATGTTTGACGAATCATTTTCATAACTTGAAATGCAAATACTCATTCTTGGCGGTGACCTCAACCTTGGACTAAATGAAGAAATGGATAGGCTCAACACAACAGGAACTCAGCGCAATTGGCAATCCACAAATATAATCAAACAGTATATGAACGACTTTGGTCTTTGCGATGCATGGCGCTCCCTTCACCCCAACAGTAAGGAATATACTTTTTTCTCGCATGTTCATCACTCTTACTCTCGTCTGGATTATTTTTTGGTCAGCAGCTCACTGCTGAGTGACATTTCAGACACTGAGATTCATCCTATAGCTGTCAGTGATCATGCTCCTGTATCTTTAAAACTAATGCACAAGAATAATACTACGCCAAGTAAAAACTGGAGATTTAATACATCACTGCTTAAAGATGAAGACTTTATTAAATATTTTAAAAAGGAATGGACTTCATACTTAGACTTTAATGACACTCCCGGAATATCTGCTTCTGTTCTATGGGAAGCAGGAAAAGCTGTGATGAGAGGTAAAATAATTTCTTTCTCATCACACAAAAAGAAAGAAGAAAACAAAAACATTCAGGAATTAGAAAAAACCATCAAATCACTAGAAGAAGCCTACGCGTCCCACCAAGATCAGGAAACATTGAACAAAATATGCAAAACAAAACTAGAATTAAATGAAACTATTAATAAAAAAACACAATTCCTTATACAAAGACTTCGCTTGCAGAATTTTGAACACAGTAACAAATCAGGTCGATATCTAGCTAACCAGTTAAAAATAAATAAAGAAAAAACAACTATATTTGCTGCTAAAGATTTATCGGGGAACACAATATATGACCCTGGAAGAATAAACATTTTTAGGGATTTCTATGAAACTTTATACTTACCACAAATAAACCCATCTAAAAAAGAAATTGATCGGTTTCTTGACAACGTAAATCTCCCAAAATTACTAGACAGTCAAGCAATGGAACTGGATTCGCCACTGACACCAAGTGAATTCCAGGAAGCCCTGATAAGTATGCCCAATAATAAGGCTCCAGGTCCAGACGGCTTCCCTGCAGAATTCTACAAAGAATTCTGGACAATTCTGGCACCAGTATTCCACGGCATGTTGCAGGAAATCGAGGAAAATGGCAGACTACCACCAAATATGAACTCTGCCAACATTAGTCTCCTGCTAAAACCAGGCAAAGACCCTTTATTTCCCTCAAGCTATCGTCCAATTTCTCTTTTAAATGTAGACCTTAAAATAATCTGCAAAGCTCTCTCAAAGAGATTAGAGAAAATGACCCCCCTCTTAATTCATCCTGACCAAACTGGTTTCATAAAAGGTCGGCACTCCTCAACAAACACTCGTAGATTACTTAATTTAATAGACTACTCATACAATAAAAACATTGAAACCATAATATTATCTCTAGATGCAGAAAAAGCATTTGACAGAGTTAACTGGAAATTTTTATTCGCAACTTCACACAAATTTGGTTTCGGAAACTCTTTTATAAACTGGATAAGAATATTATACAATTCCCCAACAGCTCGTATCAGAACAAATGACCAGACATCCTCCAGCTTCTGTCTCCTGAGGGGCACCAGGCAGGGATGCCCACTCTCCCCTTCACTTTTTGCAATTTTTATCGAACCTCTAGCAGCAGCATTTAGACAGGCTACAACAATTAAGGGCATAAAATGTAAGAACATAGAACATAAAATCAGTCTCTATGCGGATGATGTGTTGCTTTTTCTGCAAAACACACAAACCAACCTCTCTGAGGTAATTACTCTAATAAACTGGTTTTCAAGAGTTTCAGATTATTCAATTAACTGGCCAAAATCTACAGTTCTCCCCATTAACTGCTCCTTCCATAATTCTTCCTCTGCCCCACTGCAATCAGGAAATATTAAATATTTAGGTATTAATGTTTCTCCTAAGCTTTCAGACTTAACTAAATTAAATCACATCCCACTTCTAAAGAAAGTAGAAGGCGATCTGACTAGATGGAAATCTTTACCCATATCACTCATGGGAAGGGTCGCCACTATAAAAATGATGATCTTGCCAAAAATAAATTACTTATTTTTGATGATCCCTAACAAACCATCACAAGATTGGTTCAGATCTCTGGATTCATATATTTCCAAATTCCTTTGGAAAGATAAACCCCCGCGTATCAGCTTAAAAACGCTACAAAGAACCAGGGATAGAGGAGGATTAGATCTGCCTAATTTTCACCAATACTTAGCCAACAGGCTTCAGTTCATCTCAGAATGGTCAAAACATACCTTCCTAGATGAGCCCTGGCTAGATGTTGAACAGGCACTATGCAAGGATCTAGAGATTTCAGACCTACCATTTATTAGCTCAAACATCAAAAGACATGAATGCTTTAAAAGTATCAACATCAGCTCCTCTCTGACAGCATGGTGGGAGTTTCTAAAAATAACGGAGTCTTCACTAATCCCATGCAAACGTACTCCTATCTGGAATAACCCTGACATATTACAAAACAATAATATGATTAACTTCCCAGAATGGAGTTGTAAAGGAATTAAATACTTAGAACATATATTGGAGGGAACAGAATTGATCCCATTTGACAGACTAGTTGCACAATATGGGATCAACAAGAAAATTTTTTTAGAATATCAACAAATTAAATCCATTATAAAAAAGAAATTTAACCTCAGTCAAGTTGAATTACAAACACCACCAAGTGCGGCACATTTCCTTACTCTTAAATCCCCCAAATTATTATCTAAAATATATAGAACATTCTCTAAATTAGATGAATCAATATCCCTTCCTATTGCAAAGTGGGAAGCAGATTTATCAGTCAGTTTAGACCAAAACTTCTGGTCTCAGGTATGCTTAAAAACTTTTAAATTGATTAAAAATCCCAGTCTGCAATTAATACAATACAAAATACTACATAGAGTGCACTATACAGGTCATCGGATGTTCAAGATGGGCTTTACATCTTCCAACAACTGCTCACACTGTCAAAACAATACACCAGACAATTACATTCACGCTCTTTGGTTCTGTCCACCAGTGCAGAAGTTTTGGCACGAGATATGTGAAGACTTATCAAAGTGTCTGAAATGTAACATTCCAACTTCCCCCTTAGTGTGTTTGTTGGGCAGCTTAGATAATGTCACTTCAGAAAACAATATAGCCCATATGGTTTTCACTGCCCTATGCATAGCCAAGAAAACAGTCCTCATGAACTGGAAAAATAAAAATAATCTTAATTCTAACCAATATAGAAATTATCTATTAGATTACATTAGTCTTGATACAGCCTCTGCCACCACATCAGATCAATTGCTCTGGGCTCCTTTGATCGGCTCCATCACCTAGTGGGGGTGGGGGGTCATAGTTTGGTCCCGCCTTCAATGTTGTGATTGGTGTGGGGGCAGGGACAGGCTTAGGGCGTCGGGGGGTTCCCCGGAGGCATCTTCCTTGGGGGGCTCAACCCGGGGTAGCGGTCATGTCCGGTTGGGGGCTCTTTTCTGACCATTTCCTCATGGCTGCGTGCAGCGGGGCTAGGGGAGGGTCTGTGATGATGGACGTGGGTTACTGACCTGGTAGCTGTTAGATTTGTATTGTTGATTGTCATTTATGCTTAGAAATATTTACTTATATATGCTTAGAGTTTTGTAATTAGTTGTAGATTGGTAGAGGTTTTGATCCTTGATAGTCTGCAAACTTTGTGTGTATTAGACAGCACTTTGGGAGCATGAGAGGTCATACCGTGTCTTATTATTTTATGGTAGGATTAACGTAGTTGCGTCTGTTCTAGTCTAAGTGCTCTTTGTTTAGATGAACTGCAGGACTTCCTCACCGTGTTATCTAGGATGAACCATCTAGGGTGAGGGGGAGGCTACCCTCTTCCTGACCAAGAATGTTTGACCCTTTGATCAGCAGTCCACACACACACACACACACACACACACACACACACACACACACACACACACACACACACACACACACACACACAGGCAAGGTACTCTTTGTTTGTATGTAGACGTCGTATGTTAATGAACCTATGCATATTCATGTAACCTCAATAAAAGGACAGTGTATGGGAGAACGGACGAGAGCTACTGGGGTCAAGCGAAGGAACGGCGCTCTGTCTGGTTCTCTCCCGTGCACGAGTAACATGAAGAACTTTGCCTATTTGTGTCTTGCTTAGCAGTGTAATTATATTGTCTTCAACGTTCCAGCGGATGGGTTCAAGCTACAAACCTAACATTAATTGGTCCTTCGATGCCGGATCCCTGGGATCGCATTCACCGAGGGGGGGGAGGCACGCTGAAAGACTGACGTCAGCCAGGAAGTTCCTGTGGATTCGCTGTCTGTCTTTCTCCTCGATGAATGGCGATCGGCGGGATTCAGGCTGATATTACACGCTAAGCAACGCCAAGTAAGTTTAAAGAGGCCGACTCTATAACCGTGTCGTTGTGCAGTCTCCGCCATTTTGTGAGGCGTTGAGAAGTTCGCTGCTTTGTGGAGCGATAACTGGGTTAGTGTCCCGAAAAAGAAGTTTTGGTTAAATCGCCCAAGGGTCCCAAGCGTCCGGTGAGTGTCCGGTTTTGAAATCGCCCTGGGTGTGTGTCCCGAGCGTCCCTTCATTGGGTTTTGTCGCGCGAGTGGGTGAGCGTCCCACAACTGGGTCAGGGTCCCGAGCGGTCCGGTGTGAGTCCGGAGTAGGCCTATTTTGTGTTGTTGTCATTGTTGTCGTCGTCGTCGTTTTTGTTGTTGTTGTTGTGTGAGTGTGTGCGGAGCAGAACACGTGGTCTGTAACACCGACTGTTGTTGTTATCATGGGTTTCTAAGCAACCAAGAGTGAGTTAGAGGGAGAAAGACGTTTGTGCTGGACTTTGCTCCTGGCAGCACAAAGTATTTATGTATAAAAGAGAGAGAGCGAAGGCTCCACAGCTGCGTGGGTGCACGCGAATGCGGTCGCGCGGGTTTCACGCGGACCTGAGCCGTGCGGTTAATCGCAGGCTTATAAATGGAAGAGATTCAAATGTTAGAAGTTTTCAGAAAACACACCAGCCTTGAAGAGTGTGTGGAAAAGGCCAGCCCACATCAGCAGCTGTGCTCTGGTGGGTGGCTTTCCCCCCACCCCTTCCTGACACAAAATGTTAACAGCCTGTGTGCCAAACCATTGAGGTGGATAGTTGTTAAAAGTAACCTACATTAAACTTGTGGTTGCTTAAATTCAGTACAATGACATGTGAGGTGAAGTGATATAGGTAAAAATTTAAACTCATGAAGTGCATAGAGGCACTTGACCTGTGTGGAAGACTGTCGTCTTATTATGAACCATTGTTGAGATATACAGCACACCTGTGAAAACAACTAATATGCTCAACCCTGTATGAAACATCTAAAAATACATGATGGAGAAGCTGTGTTGAATATGTAAGTGTAAGACTTTGCCACTGTGGGCAGAGCAACTACTGTGTGATGTTGCGTTGCAGTTTTGTTTTTGTTTTTTGAGCTGATGAGCAAGCTACACATTATCAGATCAAGAGCTGTCTGAGAACTACTCAAAGAGGGGGAAACAGAGAGTGTGCAGCGTTTCCATGAGCAGTTTTTCTGCACCTTGACTCGTGTGTGTGTGTGTAGCATCAGCATCATGTTTTTGTTTATTTGTTTTGTTGGATTAAAAATAATTAAATAAACTGGTGATCATGCTTATGGATCACCATGGCACATATCTCCAGCCATATGGTTTATTTATGCAGATGAAAAAGTGAGTGTGAATGTGTCTGACATCACAGTGTTTTTGTGCGCTGTGTAAAAGTAATTGCCTTTGATTGTGAGTGAGAGCGGTGATTTTGCAGGAAAAAAAAAAAAGAGTGAAAAAGAAAAATCATAGGAAAAAGGTTTTGTGTTGATCAGCCAAAAACAACTACAATTTCATTTTCTGCTTTTAAGAAAAGACTGTTCACAAAAACACACACAGAGAGAGATGTGTGTTGATTAAGCAGTGATGATAATAATGAACATGTCTTAGTTTGTCACTTTCAGGTGAAAAGCAGACCTGTATCAATTTTCCACATGCAGCAGTCGGAAGAAAGTTATAGTTTAACATCATTGGAAACATGCAGGCCAAGTTTCTGGCTGACTTATTTACAGTGCCATGTGTTTCTCAACCTCACAAGCGAGCTCACTCCTCCCTGAAGATAAGGAATGCAGCTCCATGATAAAGAGACAGCAGCAAGTCCTGAGCACAAAAAGTCCCAGCAAAGCAGCAGCAATGTGGATAAACAGCAGCAGAAGAAGAAAGCAAACCCATCTTCCTGTCTGATTGGTTGAATTTCACGGAGGGGCGAGCAAGATGGCAGCGTGAAGAGGAGTTTTTGTTTGAGTTCTCAGCACGAGACACTTATTTGACGTCTTTCTGGCCTTCGGGACTTTTTTGGAGATCAGCGCGCTAAACTTGCTGGATCTGAGGCCAGGGTCTGCGGCGGCAGCATGTTGAAATGCTCAAAAAGGACTGAGTGACTCGGGCAAGCCACATGCGGCTAGCGACATGAAAGAAATGGACCCTTCATGATGCGTTCAACGTGCCAGCGCTGTGGTGGGAAAGGCTCCATCATAAACACGCCCTGCGCCCTGCGCCGAGGTTCAGGCCAAGAAGAAGAAGACGATGACTTCCAAGCCCAAGAAGGTCGGCCTCAGCGTGGGCGAGCTGATTGTGAAAGCCGTGGCCGCTTCCAAGGAGCGCAACGGCCTGTCTGTGGCCGCTCTCAAGAAGGCTCTGGCTGCCGGAGGCTACGATGTGGAGTAAAATGGCAAGAAGAGACAGTGGGACACAGGACAAAGCTGAAGGAGAACTGCCGGCTGTTGGACTGTTGAAGTGGGAGAGGACAACAGAGTGAGAAGACTAGGTGAGAACACATAGGAATTATTTAATGTGGGAAATCAAAATTTGGGTTAGCAAACCTGGGGAAAAGAAAACTGACTGCTTAAGTTGGAAAATTGAGACGGAGTCTGAAACATTGCGAAAATAGAAACATATACAAAATCACACACACACAAGCAGAACATGCATTAACCCTACTAACAATTCCAAACACAAAATGACTCATGAAGACTCATAGCACATTAGTTAAGAAATGATTAAATAATAGCAGAGAAATGTGTAGGAAAGGCAGCTTTAAGAACATGCTCTGCTGGAGATGCAGCTCCACAGACATGCATTAGACCTGCCTAATAACACAAACCCATGCAATGAAAATTAGCTTGTTATCTTTCATCAGTGTTACAATAGTGTCAATTTAGCAGACACTTGTTATCAAATACTGAATTTATCCTAAAGAAAAAAATTGACTCTACAAGTTGCAGGACAACAATTTAACTTTTGTGGGAAAAAAAAAAAAAAAAAAAAATCCTGGTTTGATAAATCAGTGATCAGACAATAAATTTAGTGTTAAAATGGTAAATTGGGAGAAGCTTCCTGCTTGATTGAGGCAGCATAAGTAATTTACTGTATGAGGGAAATTGTCTTTTGTGATACTATTTTGAACATGCTTTTCTGTCGTCCTGTCAACTTAGTGGGTTAATAGCTGATATGCAAATTAGTTGATCGGTTTTAGATTAATGAAAGGTGATTGAATTCTAGCACGAGTGAATGAGATGTGTTGGAGTTTGTTGTGTGTTGAGTAGAGACTCTAAAACACTGAGTTTCCTGCTTTGATGTGCGAGTGAATCCTGTATTTAGATACACAACTCTGAATACGTCAGAACAGACTGTTTTGTGAAGTGCATGACAGCATGTCACATGTTTTATGATGAAGGGAAAAAGGAAAAATTGAATAAAATAGATCTGTGGCTTAAATGAGTGAAGAGCACAGACCGGGTGATTAAACTCATAGCTAATATGACATTAGGGTTATGTTGTGTGTTGTGCAGCTGATGGTTGATTTGGAGTGAATCTAGCTGATGATTTTTCTTTTGTTGTGAAGTTGAGCCTGCCGATTAGTATGATGGTATGATAAACCATGCTAATGGTATGATTTACCCTCCTGAGATGAGGAGCTTGTGTCATGACTTAACAAGGCCTTTTTATTTTGATACTTTCACAGTGCACTGAGAGTTTGGTTTGATAATCTCTGTTATTTTTTATTTTTCATTTTTGAACAAGCACTGATTTTTGCTTGTGAATTTCTTTTCTTTGAGCAGATCTGCAAGTCGGGAATTAAAAGCGTTACACGTCGTCAAGAAAATTGTTGCAAGTGAGTTTCTCCACATTTAAAATGGGTTCAGGAGAAAGCCACTTATTTGGGACAATTAGGAAATGAGAGTCCCCCCCAAAAAGGATTCAACGAGGAAATCCAGTCTAAATTATTTTTCTTTTTGAAATAACGTCGTTTTGCTGAGCGTGGAAACGAATGCGATGATAATTTCCACAATTAGCAAAAGAAGGAACCACTGAGTGAATGAGTAAGAATTTTAAAATATCTGACTGACTGACTGAACATGATTGTGTGAAGCTAACCCCCACCTGACAAAGGTGCAGATGAACCCATGTGTTTCCTTTTACAGGAGCAGAAAGATGACAGCAACACTCGAGGTTGCGTGATGATTTAACCTTTTAAATGCCATTTTCTGTGTCTGTGCATTTATCAGGTGTGTTATTCATAGGCTTGAGTTGCTCACAGAGATATCTGTGACAAAGTATGCATACGCCTGCGCAAGCGCTAATATTTGCATTTTCTTTTCTTACAGCATGCCAGTTCTTCATGTGAATTGATGATGCGATTTATACCAGGACAACTGGTTGATGTTTTTTCCTACTACAGGATTTCTGGGTTTATGTGTGAGGAAAACTGTGTTTACAGGTTATGAGTGGTGATGCTGTTGCATTGTGTTGATGGGAAAATGTGAAGGTTACTTTGATAATGTGAATAACCTGTGTGAAATTTCCTGTGTTGAGAACTGGTGTTACTTCTTTCCACAGCTAGGGTTGACTTTATGGTGTTTTTATGGCACCTCTGGAACCTGTTGACCTGTGTCTGACCTCTGTCTGACTACAGTCAATGTGTATTGCTAATGTTAGTTTCTTTGAGAATGCTGTGGAAGATTCAGCTGAAACGGACAAGTGACATGAGAAGAACAAATAAGAGATACAGTGTTTCTGGGATAGTTTGATATGGGCTCATTAGCTGGCCACTTTTGAGCCCATAGTAATATATAAGTGGAGTGACTTTGCTTAAGAGCAGTCACCGATTACATTAATGTTGCCTGAGTACATGGGATGATCCATGTCTGAGGCGACTTATGAAAATAATTGTAGTTTACTGATTTGAGAAAACCTGCACATGACACTTGTCTTGCTGATGTTGAATGCTTCTTGTCCTTATGATACAATTGTTTACAGGTATGAAGTTTGATTTTACTTGCAGATTTTGTTTTCCAGGCCATGATGGTGTGTATGCAGGCTCCTGGGAGAGCCAGGTGTTAAGCAAACTTAATATGCAAAGCACACTAACATTTTCATTGCAGGATTATGGGTCCAGGGTGGTGCTGCTCCAGGGGAGGAGATGCCCTGATGTTGCCTGGGATATGATCTAGCTAATCTTTTTCTTTAAGACTGGAATCCAGGTTTGGTGAGTTGACGCATGGGTGTGTCCATGCGTCAAGAGGAGGGGTCCAAGGATTAACATTAAACAATGTTTTTTATTATTGTTGCAGTGATTTGTGTGATTAGCCGTTTTATTTACAAATATTAAACCTATGCAAGTGGTGCACCCATGTTCAGATGAGGCTTTGATGGCCTATAAGTGAAGTTCACTGAACTAAAGAATGTGGTTTGATGATTGTTGACATACTCTCCAAATAGTTTGTCTTCCTAGCAAGGAAATACAGGTGCAGCAGTAATCTCCTGAGAAATCTTCAGAGGCCCAGTGAGAAGCGCATAGCTGACAGGACCAGGCAGTGGTTGAGGTCAAAGATCAAGCTGATTGGGGCCCATCATGAAATCAGACCTTGGAGCCACAGCAAGGACCATGAAACTGCCTGCAAAGTAGAGGAGAGGATCGTCCACAAGATGGGAGAGAGGCTTCAGGAGGATCAGAGATCATCTTCAGCACAGCAGACATCACACAGAGAGCTGTGCTACTAAGCTTCCAGGGAATCAAGAGGAGACTTCCCACAGCAAGATTTTAAATAAAATGAAAGATTCAATATTGACGCTGAGGAAGACAACTAAGGTGTACGACGTGCTCTGCCTTAAACCTTCAGCAGCGTTGGAACATGAAAACTCGTGGGATGAGGGGAGCGTGCCAAGCTCCACCGACAGCACAGAAGGAGTTCGAGGATGACATCATGATTCTGTGAAAGCACAGGAACCAGAAGCTATGGTGGTGATGACAGCAGTTTCCTATGAACATCACCTAATGCTGTGCCACTATACTGTGCATACGATGACACTCTGAAGGCTGCTGGGATCATAACAGCAGTAAGATGACGGAACCCAGCACCCTTTCCACAGAGAGCTTTTTCTGCAGAGCGTGGACAATTAAGGAGTCATAAATATCCCCCTCACAAGACGAAGGTCTGAAGTCAGGTGATGGGGGCTGGTAAGAGGCCATAAAACTAGAGTGCTGAGAGGTATGCAGCTTGGAAATAGCTGAGACCCATGTTGACGAACCACAAAACCAACTAGTATGTTTGAATGTCTATTCTACATACATTTGGACTCTGGTCCTATGGACAGTGATGGAAACAACTGGAAGAGACATTCATGACGCCCTGCAGAGCTTAAACCACTCTGCAGAAAGACATGTGATGTGCACACCCGGAGGAAGCACCACCAAGTTGAGATGTTTTTCAAAATGTTACTTTTTTAGTTTCACTATTAAATTAACAATTTCTTTGGTTGCTCGTAAGATGCAGTTTGCCATGAGATGAGCTCAATGAATGGGGTAACTGCTAATACATTTATTAAACTGTGTACCTTTCAGTAATTTAGGGTGATTTGACATATGCTGAGTATAAAAAGGTTTGCATTGAAACTGTCAGACATGACGTATTCATACCTGGGAACTTTTCAGGCATAAAGGTCAAAAAGGGGGGAAATGTTAGATTTGTATTGTTGATTGTCATTTATGCTTAGAAATATTTACTTATATATGCTTAGAGTTTTGTAATTAGTTGTAGATTGGTAGAGGTTTTGATCCTTGATAGTCTGCAAACTTTGTGTGTATTAGACAGCACTTTGGGAGCATGAGAGGTCATACCGTGTCTTATTATTTTATGGTAGGATTAACGTAGTTGCGTCTGTTCTAGTCTAAGTGCTCTTTGTTTAGATGAACTGCAGGACTTCCTCACCGTGTTATCTAGGATGAACCATCTAGGGTGAGGGGGAGGCTACCCTCTTCCTGACCAAGAATGTTTGACCCTTTGATCAGCAGTCCACACACACACACACACACACACACACACACACACACACACACACACACACACACACACACAGGCAAGGTACTCTTTGTTTGTATGTAGACGTCGTATGTTAATGAACCTATGCATATTCATGTAACCTCAATAAAAGGACAGTGTATGGGAGAACGGACGAGAGCTACTGGGGTCAAGCGAAGGAACGGCGCTCTGTCTGGTTCTCTCCCGTGCACGAGTAACATGAAGAACTTTGCCTATTTGTGTCTTGCTTAGCAGTGTAATTATATTGTCTTCAACGTTCCAGCGGATGGGTTCAAGCTACAAACCTAACAGTAGCCTGTCTGCCCCTGGGTGGGTCCGGGATGGGCGTGAGTATCTGGGGGCGCTCCATCTCTGGGCCGGGGCCCTGGCTGGGCCTCGAGGCCTTGGGTCCTGGTTTGTGGGGCGCGCTGCGCTGCGCTGGGCCCCGGTCTGGATGGGCCTGGGCCCCCTTTTCCCTGGCGGGTCGCGGAGTGTGGGAGTGCCTACTGGGGTCAGCGGGGGAGCTGGCCCCAGGGAGGGGTCACTGCCCCTCCCTTCCTTCCCTCCCCATCTCCAGCTGCCTCCCTCCTCCCGCTCCACCACAACCACCCACACATGCAGGGCCTTGGAGTAGGGGTATGTCACCAGGATGCAGAGGAGGCTACCCCCCCCCCCCCCCCCCCCCGTCCCCTTCTGGTTGCCTCTGCCTCAATTTTATCCCACAACTTAGACATTCACATTACTCACACTCTCATTACACATACATATAGGATCTTGGGGGTGGGCACAATACACGGAGTCCAAGTTACCATCAGGGTGTACACCTCACCCCTGGCATCGTTGCCCACCTCTCAATTTTAAATACACGTAGACATTGAGGGCTAACAGGAGGGACTATGCGCTTACCTGCTGCTCTCTGGCAGGTAGCTCCATGCCCTCCTGGGTTTTAATTGCACCTTAGAACACACATGCATCAACACTACAATGAGCGGGTGGAGGGAGGTTTGGAGTCTTCTCTCACCCCCGTTCTCTGCGGCCTGCTGGAGCAGGGGGGCTAGGAGGAGGAGTTGGCCGTCCGGCTGCGGTCTGGAGTGTGGGGCCTCCCTGCTGCTGCGGAGTCGGGGCGGTCTGCCTCTCCCCACCGCAGGGAAAAGGGTAACACCACCTGGGTCTGGGTGCAGTTCCCCCCTCCAGGGGCAGGGGTACCTAGACCCGGTTTGTAGAGTACGCTTGGGGAGTGTGTACAGCATCTCTTTATATTTGTCTCCACGTTGGTTGAGTGTGGAGTAAGTGCATATGAGAGCATGAGGGTGGGAATGGATGTTTGTGTCTGTTTGTGCCTGTATGTCTGTGTCTATATGTCAGGTTGGGTATCAGACGCCACCTCTCTGGGGACATCTCGGGCCTTCCAAGGTTTGGAGGCCTATCTCCACCCACCACCACTTCCCCTGCCGGTGGCGGACTCCCTCAGGTGTCGGTGCGTTGGTGGTTCTTTGTATCTGGGGGTGGGCGTCCGGGTACACACCAGCTCACTCCTTGGCGGCCGCTTATTGGGGCTCGCTCGGGCCATTTCGGAGGTGGGGTGCCCCCGGCCTCTCGGCCTGGGGCTCGGTCACTCAGGCACAGCTGGCTGCCGGCGGAGCTCACGGGCGCATCACTGCAACTCCCCCTGGCTTCTGCTCCGCGGCTGCTGAATGAGCCCTCATCTGGGACTCTCCTTAGCTCTTACTGGGACAGTGGCGCAGCTGCCCCTCTGTGGGTCTTCCTTGGTCTCTTGTGTTCTGGGGGCCTCTGGATGTCTGGAGTTTTGATCTCCTCCATACCCGCTTGATACCATAAAGGACAGGGCTGTGGCTCCCCACACTCCCTAGCAGATCATTACATGGAGAAACCTTTGGAATACAAGCATGCTGATCCACACAGGTATGCACACAGGTGTACACATGGGTATTCACAGACGCGGACTACAGCTTTCTTGGCTGCTGCCTCAAAGCACACTGTGCGCTGTCTATCTTGCGTGCTGAACAATATCGTCTATTATTTAGTAACTATTGATATCTACTGCTAGCTAGTTTATTGTGATGGTGCTTTTTTTTTTCTATTATTATGTTGCTCTTTGTTGTTTGCTGTCTCCTCTGTTTGTTTTTGTTTTTTTTTCTCCATACAGGTGACCCAGGAGTTTTTTTTTTTTGTTGTTTGTTTTTTTTTCTCTCTTCCCCCCCTTCTCACCGTCTCTTCTCCCCTTTGGTTTTCTTTCTTTCTCTCCCCCTCTTTCTTTCATTCTTTCCCCCTGTCCTATTAAAAAAAAAAAAAATGACAAAGGATGAACTGAAGCTCCGCCATCACGTGATGTCACATGCTGCTGTTTCTGATGTCACTTAAAAAAAAAGAAAAAAAAAAAGAAATGCAAATAGATAGAATAAAATTATGCACAAATTTTGCACACAACAAAGTTATATGGTACTATTTACCTAAAAATGCAGCCCAGGCCTCAGGCGTTTTTTACATAACCATTTAAATCTATTTACAGAACAATCAGGTGTACTGCATCAAATAAGAAGGCACACAAATGATTTGTGTTCAGTATAAGACAGAGGAGAACAGCACAGGCCTAAACCAGGTCTGACAGCAGGAGGAGCATATGTCCAGTTTTCCATGTGGGAACAGCGTTTACACTGGACTCTGCCTTTGACGGCGTTTTTGGAGCAAATGTGACATTCAGCAGTATAACTGACACACAATACAACACAATAACTACACAACACACTAACTACAGCCTCCAAACACGCTAAATGTCACTAATGTGTGACATATGAAAACTCGCTCTCTCTCTCTTTTGCTCGCTTTCCGTCACTACTAAAAATGCCGTTCTCCCTAAATAACCAAGCGTCACATGTTGCCATATCATTTTTTGATTGGCTGACATGGTAAACTCTAACACCAATAGGGAAGGGGTGTTTTTTATTTTTATTTTTTCACGCGCAAGCGGAGAGTGGTTGCTAGCGCTGTCTGTAGAAAACGCCGTTTTTACCGTTCTTCCTGCTGTAAACGCCGCTGTTTTGTTCAGAAAAAAACATTATGTGTATTTTTTATCATAACTCTGGTTTTACGTGGCCCATCAACACAATTCAAGAACTGGTATATAGTCTGAAGTCCGTTACTTTCGACCAACAAAACAACCTGAAGAGCCGGTTGGGAGCTGAAAGAGCCGGCTCTTTTTAATGAGCCGAGCCGAAAGAGCCGGTTCTCCAACAAGAGAAAGAAATCCCATCACTATCTTGTGGCTGTGTCGTCTTAAATTGGTCATGTGATTTTGACGTGTCGGCGCATACGTCGACCGCAGAGGGTTAAGATGGAAAATGATCCAGGACACCAGAAAGTGGCCGAGTCAAAATCTGGACTTAAATCCTACTGACATGATTCTGCATGACCAGAACGATTGCGCTGGAAAACTCTCTGGTGTGACTGGGCCAAAACTCAGCGTTTCAAACACACTTATGACTAAAGCTAGACTGCAGTTCTTCCTGCACAGAATGGCACAAACAGCCTTTTTGGGGTCCATTTCTTTTTCACACAAGGCCAGGAAGACGTGGGTCTATCTATAAATGAAATCATCTTTTAAAAGCTGAATACGGTTTTTACTTTTACTTGAACGTGACGTCTCTTTTATTTTCTGTTGTTTTAGTAATTTGCCTTTTTAACAAAGCTTTGACCTGCCATATTTTTATTTGGCTGAATCAAAATTGAGATGAAATGATGAGGTTTACCCAGGACTGATACAGAAGTGCGGGCAGATCCTTCTATTACATTCTCAGGCAGATGTATCTCTGCTTCCTCCGTCAGCGGGCTTCCTGTGTACAGACACAACAAACGTCCAATCAGGAAGTCACAACTACAACAGAGTTACTGTTCAAAGTCACCAGGTGGCCTGATCTTCAGCACATATCGTTACATTTTGTGAAAGTAAAAGATGAAAATTTGGCACATTTTATGTACACAGTGCACTCCACTGCTAACTTTGAGCATTTAGGTCATTTCTTTATTTAAACTTTGTGACTGATGGAAATCATACCGACCTTTTGGACAAAGAAGCCAGTTGTACGTCTTTGTCGTCTCACTTCCCTCAGCCTGAAGAAAAGTATCTTTAAAATGAGTAACAATTTAAATTTTATGAGTAAAAATGTTTTTCTCGTCTCGTATTTATGACACTGACCTTCACTATGAGAGATTTGGTGACCACGTCGATGCGACCTCTGTCTGGTACGCTCACAACCTCATTATCGCATGACACATGGGACGCTACGGCCTCAGCAGACACAGTCACATTCACAGCCCCTAAAAGCAGCAGCACAGGTCACCTTCTTCGTCTCTCCATTAAAATAAAGGTTACCGAGGTTGTTTTACAGATTTTGTAGAAACCAGATGGAAATGTGTTGGGACAAAAGGAGGCGGTTAACTGTGATCACACTAGATCTACATCTAGATCTAAAGCTAGATTTAATGTTGGTTCTAAATCGAAGGTAAGATCAATTACAATTGGAAATTTTACTGCATCAGGCATGAAAAACATGAGCTGAAAAAAAAAACAGTCCAAAATGATGTCAGGGTTGCTGCTGAATCCTGCTGGAGGCCAAAGTACTGCAAATCATAAGATCCATTTAAGATTAAGAAGAAATCATTTGCATGGTAATGCAACTGCAAACAGTCTGTTCTAATGATACTGACCAAGGGAAGCATGCATAATGAATTGAAAGAAAGGTTTCAAAATGACTTGTAATTGGCTAAGACAGCTGCATTAAGTAAAGCATGAGGATGGAGGCAGCTGCTGCCCTCAGACTGGAGGTATAGACGTTCTGCCCCACTCCCTACAACCCCCACGTTTAGCCTTCCAAACACAGGGGTTATATTCTTGGTTTACCTGGATTTGCAGCTGCATTTGACTGTCTACATGTCCTAGCTCTACACTGCACACTCACTGTCGTCTAATGCACACACAGCTTTCTAAATTCCATGAATATAGCTTATTGGGGCTCAGATTCTCTCATTTCATTATGATAACTTATATTTCAGCAGTATTTCTCACATAGTGTTTTTGTAATTGCTCTTTATTGTTTTAATCTCATTTATTCTATTTAGCCATCTTATGTGGATTCTTTTTAAGTCACTTCCTGAGAGTTCACTTCCTGCTTCTGGGTGCTGCACTTGGGTCGTACTCAGCCTGCCACACAGCGGTTTCCTGGCAGTGTGGAGGACCAAAGCCTGATCCTCACCTAAGGCTGTTGGGATCATGGTCCACCTGAGGGTCTTGCGCTCGTTGGCACACAAACAGGATGTGTACAGATCACCAGAGAGAGGCGTGAGGGTGTAATCTGAGGACGGCCCAGGAGTGACAGTAACCTGTACGAGGAACACAGACATGGCTACATTTAAAGCTGAGTTCAAATGTGAACACATTTCTAAGCATCTAAACAAATGCACAAGTTTGATGTTATGAACTCATGATCAAAGTAGACCTTCATTTTACTTGGATACTTTAATCACTCCCTTCCTAATTGTTTCCCTCCATCTGTTTTCTTACAGCCTCCACACTAAACTCTGTTCTACAAGGTGCATGAGCGCACAAAGAAAGCTAGAGGAGGGCTGGTAGTGTAAAGACATGTGATTGGGCAATCCTGGTGTCTGTGCTTGCAGGTGAGCTTGCAGGTGTTGGTGAGCAGGGGCCCTTCAAGAACGGCCTGCATCCTGCATGGTTATATTGCCAAAGAAAAGATATTTTCTATTGTATTTTAATAACTATGATATAAATTTTGCTTAGAAAGTCATGTTTTCAGTATGGCTTTCCTTGGCTATGAACAGACATGTATCTAAACACTTTAATCATTCATTACCATGATGCAGCTGGTCAGGTAGTTAAAGACAGTCGCCCTCAGTTCAAAGTGCTCCCCCCGGATGATGGAGTAGGGCATGGTGAGTTCAAGGAAGAAAGGTTGGAAGACTTTCATTTCTTTACGAGGAGCCAAACCAAAACCCTGAGAGGACAAACAGAAAGCCTCCGTCTCCCAGGTGGTGATGGTGTCTGGGACAGTCAGGGACACCCCCCTTTTTCCATCGTCTCTGAAGCAGCAGATACACACAAACATATTCTGTAACATAATCAAACATGTTTTTATGTCTGTAAATTACTTGTATAACAGTGTAGTTACATCCTGCAGTGTGAATTACTTGTATATGTTGCATTGACAAAGCAAAAGAGCTCCATGTTGCTGATGACAGTGAAATAATATATCCCACAAAACTTTAAATATGACAAAACATCAGCCTGAAGCATCAAAACATGCTCAAGAAAAAACTCACAATTATTCTATTTTCATGTTTTTCATGTGTGCAAAGACACAGCAGAAAGTTCACATGGGTTTCTAAATGTGATCGTATAAACTTTTTAAAATGTAAAATGCACCAGATCTCTTCACAACAGATACTTACCCAACTTCCACCAGATCCCAGATCCACGTCTCAGGGAAGAAAGAGCGAGCTGTCACTATTGGCCCAGCAGATCCCAGACCACGACCAGAAGAATCACTACGATCAGGAACCATATCTAAAGAAAAAAAAGGAAAATAATTACCGGTTTTCTTTTTGTTGAATACAAAGAAAATTTGTATCAAAAACACAACGCAAACAAGAAAATGATTCACCATAGTAGTACATGGAATAGATTTCAGTTGAGCCATCATGGTATACTTTTCCTTTTAACTTGAGGCATGAAGGCAATCGAAAAAGCAAGTTTGTCGCCATCTTCAGTCCGACTTTCTAGATATTTCAGCAGCACACAAAGATCAGCAAAAACTGGTGCAACAACAAAAACTATTGTATTTACGTTATGTTTGACGGACTCACAGGTATACTTGTATTTTACCTGGAAAACTGCATAGGCGTCATTTTGCTCTTGACTGGGGTACGGCAAAACATATCTTTTTGGTGTCACATTAAGGCATTCTGTAGCATCATCAACCTCATACGGGATACCTGAGGATTTCTTGAGTGGGAGCAAGTCAAATATCTGAAAAGAAAAGTGCAGTTCAGCAAAACCTCCAAACATTTTTAGTCCTATGAAGTTTTGACTGATCTATCATGATCATGGTCACATTTGGTCCACATAATTGTAAACTCTTAAATGAAGTACTGGTGTAAATATTAGAACCAATTAGGTTCAAATGAACTGCTAGATTATCTAAGAAGGGTTCTTAAAAAATAAATAAATAAAAATGATGAAGTCAGCAGTAAGCCTCCACAGATATGAGGTGTTGTAGTTGAGGGATCTTACAGAAGTTGTACAATTTCTCTATAAACTGTTCGTTCTTAGTGACTTATATGGTAAGTGTTCTCCATTTGAAGCTGTCTCTGTAGCTCCTTTAACTCACCAAGTCTCACTTTTTCCAGGTTTTGCTGTATGTATAACATTAACAAATACTTGTGTATTTGAGCAGTTTTCATGTAAAGTTAAAGTCTTCTCAATAAAGTACAGGGAGTGCAGAATTATTAGGCAAGTTGTATTTTTGAGGAATAATTTTATTATTGAACAACAACCATGTTCTCAATGAACCCAAAAAACTCATTAATATCAAAGCTGAATGTTTTTGGAAGTAGTTTTTAGTTTGTTTTTAGTTTTAGCTATTTTAGGGGGATATCTGTGTATGCAGGTGACTATTACTGTGCAGAATTATTAGGCAACTTAACAAAAAACAAATATATACCCATTTCAATTATTTATTTTTACCAGTGAAACCAATATAACATCTCCACATTCACAAATATACATTTCTGACATTCAAAAACAAAACAAAAACAAATCAGCGACCAATATAGCCACCTTTCTTTGCAAGGACACTCAAAAGCCTGCCATCCATGGATTCTGTCAGTGTTTTGATCTGTTCACCATCAACATTGCGTGCAGCAGCAACCACAGCCTCCCAGACACTGTTCAGAGAGGTGTACTGTTTTCCCTCCTTGTAAATCTCACATTTGATGATGGACCACAGGTTCTCAATGGGGTTCAGATCAGGTCAACGAGGAGGCCATGTCATTAGTTTTTCTTCTTTTATACCCTTTCTTGCCAGCCACGCTGTGGAGTACTTGGACGCGTGTGATGGAGCATTGTCCTGCATGAAAATCGTGTTTTTCTTGAAGGATACAGACTTCTTCCTGTACCACTGCTTGAAGAAGGTGTCTTCCAGAAACTGGCAGTAGGACTGGGAGTTGAGCTTGACTGCATCCTCAACCCGAAAAGGCCCCACAAGCTCATCTTTGATGATACCAGCCCAAACCAGTACTCCACCTCCACCTTGCTGGCGTCTGAGTGGGACTGGAGCTCTCTGCCCTTTACCAATCCAGCCACGGGCCCATCCATCTGGCCCATCAAGACTCACTCTCATTTCATCAGTCCATAAAACCTTAGAAAAATCAGTCTTGAGATATTTCTTGGCCCAGTCTTGACGTTTCAGCTTGTGTGTCTTGTTCAGTGGTGGTCGTCTTTCAGCCTTTCTTACCTTGGCCATGTCTCTGAGTATTGCACACCTTGTGCTTTTGGGCACTGCAGTGATGTTGCAGCTCTGAAATATGGCCAAACTGGTGGCAAGTGGCATCTTGGCAGCTGCACGCTTGACTTTTCTCAGTTCATGGGCAGTTATTTTGCGCCTTGGTTTTTCCACACGCTTCTTGCGACCCTGTTGACTATTTTGAATGAAACGCTTGATTGTTCGATGATCACGCTTCAGAAGCTTTGCAATTTTGAGACTGCTGCATCCCTCTGCAAGATATCTCACTATTTTTGACTTTTCTGAGCCTGTCAAGTCCTTCTTGACATCTAATCAACTCTTGGTGGCACTGTCACTTGGTGTCCGCTCGCTCTGCGGTAGAGTATCACTTCCTGTTCCTGCTCGAACACAGTGGTGTTTCTGAGTAGCTTATTTGCTTAGCAATTTAATTAACAACTTTTAAATACATTCTTTTTCATAGTATAATCTTCACGTGCTTCATCCGAAGCACACTTTCTGTGTACTCACTACCTAATTTATAGCCAAAGTATTCACTCACTGTCTCTGTACTGTTTTGCTAGCTTAGCTTAGCTCGTAGCCGACTGGTTAGCACCATGGCTACTTCACCTGTCCCTCCTGCACTTTCTTGCTCATTGTGTCAGATGTTTAGTTACTCCTCGGCCTCCTTTAGCAGTAATGATATCTGTAACAAATGTAGCATATTTGCAGCTCTGGAGGCCAGGATTACTGAATTGGAGACTCGGCTTCGCACCCTTCATTCACCCATCGCTAGCCAGGCCCCTGTAGCTGGTGCAGCCGAAGATAGCGTAGGCCCCGCTAGCTGTTCCCCGGCAGACCCCAAGCAGCTGGGGAAAGAGGGTGGCTGGGTGACGGTGAGGAGGAAGCATAGTCCTAAACAGAAGCCCCAGGTACACCACCAACCCGTTCATGTGTCTAACCGTTTTTCCCCACTCGGCGACACACCCGCCGGGGGTTAAACTCTGGTAATTGGTGATTCTGTTCTCAGACATGTGAAGCTAGAGACACCGGCAACCATAGTCAATTGTCTTCCAGGGGCCAGAGCAGGCGACATTGAAGGAAATTTAAAACTGCTGGCTAAGGGTAAACGTAAATTCAGTAAGATCATAATTCACGTCGGCAGTAATGACACCCGGTTACGCCAATCGGAGGTCACTAAAATCAATATTGAATCAGTGTGCAACTTGTCGGACTCTGTAGTTTTCTTTGGTCCCCTCCCCAATCAGACCAGGAGTGACATGTTTAGCCGCATGTTCTCCTTAAATTGCTGGCTGTCTGAGTGGTGTCCCACAAACGATGTGGGCTTCATAGATAATTGGCAAACCTTCTGGAGGAAACCTGGTCTTGTTAGGAGAGACGGCATCCATCCCACTTTGGATGGAGCAGCTCTCATTTCTAGAAATATGGACAAATTTATTAAACCCCCCAAAATATGACTATCCAGAGTTGGGACCAGGAAGCAGAGTTGCAGTCTTACACGCCTCTCTGCAGCTTCTCTCCTCCTGCTACCCCCCCAAAAACCCATCTCCATAGAGACTGTGTCAGCTTCCAAAAAGACAAAAAACAAACTAAAAACCAGCAACAAACAACTTAAACATAAACAATCACAAAGAAAGAACAATACAGTATCCACATCTGAACCTAAGAGTAAAACAGTGAAATGTGGATTATTAAATATTAGGTCTCTCTCCTCCAAGTCTCTGTTAGTACTGTGATATTATTCTGTTATCATATGTTACCTTATATATGTAATCAAAGTAGTTGAATTATGATAACAGCTGTAGGACGTATATTATCCTTTAGTTTAGATGGTGTGCTGTGTATGTAGTCTAGTTCTCATTATACTTTTGAGTTAACAGAACATATTCACAGATTAGTTCATTAGATAAGTGTGCATCACTCTGTATCTTTGATCTGCTGTGAATGTGTTACACTGTTTTCTTGACATGCTTTACAGTTGAATCATAAAAAGAAAGATTGTTCAGGAGACTCTGCGTCTAGGGCAGAAGAGATAAACTACATTCCATACCCCCACCTTTGTAGGAAGACAGGGAGCCGAGGTTATAACTTAGGCACCGTAAGAGAGAAAGCATGTGAATGTTTGGGCTTTTACGACTAGGTGGGGGCCATTAGCGGCTATAAGAAGCTGAGTAACACGTCACCATTTTGAGACTGCTGTGACCCTCTTCATGCATGTCTCCCCATCATGATGGTTCTAAATGCTCTTTGTGTTGAATTGTATGGAAATAAATGATTGTTGATTGAGCATTTATACACCGAGTATTGTCCTTCCTTCAGCCCAAAGATTAAAAGAATTGGGAGATTTCAACAACTTGGTGCCGTGTGACCCGGATCTTTGGTGTGCTGAGGATGTGCAGATTTGGCCTTTGGTGAGATCGTGAGGCAAGGTGAACAGAGGACCGGTCCAAAAATAAAAAGGTAAGCACAGCCTGTTGTATTATAAATACCAAATGTGCATATTGGGCTTTCCAAATTAATCTGTTCACTGAGTTACACGTATTTTCACATTAAATTTGTCGGTGTCTGGTTTTTGGTGCAAGATACTAACAACATAAGTTGAGGCTGAATTCCAGTGTGTAAGATAAACTGCTTCTACCGAGAAACTAATAATACACTACGTTGAGCTAGTTGCAGTAAACTGCTTCTACCGAGATACTAATAAGACACTACGTTGAGCTAGTTGCAGCCCACTTTACCTTCCACATTTAATTTTGTCGAAGACTGGCTTCTGTAGCAATAATGCATTAGAATCTCTTGGAGACGCGGCCATCAGTCCAGTACATTGAATAGAGGTTTTGAAGTGGTTTATGGTGTCGGTTAAGTCCTTGTTCATGCGGCCATGAAATTAGTATAGAATTGAGGAAAAGCAGATGCTGACTCACGGTGCAGTTGAACGCTGGCAACGTGTAAAAGCGAAACACGTCCGTAGGTTTGGTTTATGATACGGCCGTGTTCCGGTGGTGCGGCCGTGAGTACAGCAGTGATTGGTGCTGGTTTCAGTACATTGAATAGAGGTTTGACGGTGGTTTATGGTATCAGTTGAGCCTCGAGGGCTGCGGTCATAAAATAATAAGTAAAATTTTACTTGCCATGAAATAAAGATAAAGCAGAACCTGGCCTATGGTATCAGTAATAACTTCAGGGGACGTATGCATCACCTTTACGATGCGATTTTGCCCCGTTGTGGCGGCCATAAGCGCAGAGAAAGGGGTATTTTGGTCTATGGTGCAGTGTGCTTTAAAGAATTCTAACAGTTGAGCTCAGAGGTTTCTGTGTAAAACTCCCGCTGAGGAAAAGTGCTGTGTGTGTGTGTGTGTGTAAGGCGCTCTGGGTGTGTGTAAGGCGCGCTCTGGGTATGTTGTCTGTGTGTGAAGCGTGGAACACAGTGACAGTGACGGTTGATGTGTCTGAATAGGAGGACATTAGTGCGAAGAGAATGCTTTAAGATCAAAGGTTGACGCCTAGTGTACCTGTGGAAACTAATTTTGTTCATGGTGTGGCGCCCCTCCTGGTCGTGGACGCGTGGCCAGGCCCAGCGGCGTCTGGATGCTAAGGTGGCAACTTGGGAACTGAGGACTCCCGTATAGCTACAGAAATAACCCTGGGTAACCACCGTGTAACCACGGGTTCACATTTAATCTGGACTAGAACAAGAGAATGCTTTCACATCTAAGGTTGAGTTCTATCATAGGTGAAATATAAAAAGGTTGAATTCCTCGTCTCAGTGGTTGAAATTGTTGTGTGCCTGTCCCCTGACGAGTGTGAAATTAAATAAAGAGGGAATTTGGAGCCACATAGAGATAGACGGGCATAATTGGGTGTATTACTCTGTGGTGTAAGCATTTAAAAATAAAAATAAAAAGGAGAGATAGTAAGAGGTGTGTAGTGGAGAATTATGGAGGAGTAGAGAGAGGAATGTGTTGGGAGACTGGCGTGCAGTTTACGCTGTCGAGGTAGGCGGGTTGCCTGCTCATCTGTTTAACAGTGATGAAAATGAAATTAAATAAATCTCTTAGTGTGTTAATACAGGAAGCTGCGGACCTGGACCAACTGCCCCCACAAGCACAGCGGCCGAAGCAAATTATAGTAATGGAAACCACACTCAGCACGAATCAGCAGCTGTGGAAAAGACAGCAGCTAGCAGAGAATTAGAGGAGAAATTAAGAGAAGCTTTAACACATAAAATTGGGGCCAACAGACTTGTGGAGGTTGGGAAGGCGTCCGGAGCATCACAACAAAAAGGTGAAACAAAAAACACACACAAGCAGAGTAATGTGATGATCGGGCGGCGAAAAGGGCGTGACCGAGACAGGAGGAGTAACTGAGGTCAGAAGGCACCTCAGAATGGACAAAAAACACAGAAGAAGATGCAGGTTTCACCTGCGGTGAGCATCGACACTGGAGAAAGGACTGCCCCGATTGGGGTCAGAACCAGGACGGACTGAATTTTGAGCAGCAGCAGCAGCAATGGTCGCAAACAGACTGAAAAGGAGGAGGGCAGGACCCCAGGGCATGCTTCAGGCCGTGGTTTACCCAGAACAGCAGAACAGGGAAGTGATGAACACACACACACACACACACACACACACACACACACGCACACACACACACACACGGGAATGCTGATTCACTGAGAAGTGATGCACACACATACACATGCACACGCTTGTGCAATGAAGAGTGATCCACACGCACACACACATATACACACGCACACACACATACACGCTGATGCAATGAAGAATGCTTTGCTTATGCTGATATGCAAAATGCTGCACACAAACATCCCAATACATAATTTTATGAGGAGCCATTGATTACCATTGATTACGTAGAATGTGTTATATGTCACCCAGAGGGCATTTATGTAGATTTTAGGAATAAGGTCTAAAACGGTTTGGTTATGAAAACAATGTCTGTGCGTGATGTCTGTTTATGGCTCAAGGCCTTGACTGAATTCTTTGCTGTGCTTCACACAGCCCTGATGAGGAACAGTGGCACAGAGTGAGGATGATGAATTAATAGTGTTAGGTTTAGGTCGGAGTACGGCATTTTCTGTGATTGAGTTTTAATTCAAGGAGGAACAAAAGGTGTTACGGCACCTGAGGTTCCTATTCCCACACAATATTGTCCCGGCAGGAAGCAAAAGTTCCTGTGAATTTCTGGTTGATTTTTTGGTTTTGCTTAGCGCTAGCTTGATTTTATCAGTGAGCTTTGGCTTGTGTTCTTTCTCGTAAGCGAGAGAGGGATAGTTTTATGCTTGGACATGTCTGCAACGGGCCCTAGTTTGTGTTATTTTAGTAGTATTTTGTTGGTTATGTCTGTTTTCGTTTTTGTTACAATGCACTGAGATAAGAAAATCTGAGAGGTGTGATCCACCGGTGGTGATATGTTGATATTTTGTGAGTCCATGATTTAACAATCAGCTCTTTAAACCAGGCCTGAAAGATTGAAATTTAAAGCGCTATGAAATATTCTTACAAAAACAGTTGCAAAGTGTGTTTCTCCATGATTGTAATTGGCTTGAGAGAAATTCACTTATATGGGACACTGATCACATGAGAAGTCCTGAGTCTAAAAGGATTGCAGCGAGTCAATCCAGAATAAAAGAACAAAGAATTGTTTTCCTTTTAAAATGATGACGTCATCTTGCTGGGGATGGATGCTCGAATAGGTTGCGCGTGAGACTCCATTATCAGCAAAATCTGGTATGAATGTGTGTGGATGAATGCATGTGACTGGACTGTGATGGACTGACGACTAAAACTAACTGACTTGAGACTGAGACAAAGACTGCACCAACTTGAGGATTAGTAAATGCCGACAAACAATTCACCCAGCCGACAAGAGAAGGGTGGATGCTTCGTTTTGTTTTGTTTTGTTTTGCTTTTGCAGGAGCAGGAGGATAAGAGAGACTGGAGGAGGAGACTCTAGCTTCACATAAGTATGAACTGCAGACTTAACACTTTGGTTGCTGATTCTGAGTTACTGATGTTTGCATTAAGAAAACTGTGCTATATTAGCTGTGTTTTGATTAAGGTATCATGTTATATTATTGGGAATGCCAAATGCTACAGTGGAGAAAACTTTTGATGTCACTCATGACTGGAATATGTTACTATTAACTTAGGCCACTGTAAAAAAGTCAATTAAATTTTATAGAGGAAAATCGCCAAAACCTTAACAATATCTATGAATGACTTGCCATATTCGAAATAGAGATATGCAATAACAAACATTGGTCCACGTGATTTAGGTTCTCGCTTGAAATAGTAAGTTATTAAAAGTAGAATATAACCGACAGGAACATTTGATAGGATGTGGTACTGAAAAAGAACAAGAGCAAAGTAAATAAAGAAAATATTGTGTTTAGTTTGGATAAATTCAAATTAAAATGTACCATTACACTCAGAGGATCAATATGAAATAAAACATATGCAAAATTTGTATGAAGTACATGACTGATAACTGTTCTGTCCTGAGCTTTTGTTTCTATAGTACCCACTTGACCACACCAACAGTTTTCACACCAAAGGAGGGTAATTGCGAATATTTGTGGGAGGAATATTACTAAAAGTGGGAAAGCTAAGCCCTGAGGGGGATGATAACGCCATAACTTTTACTTATGATAAAAATTCTTCAAATTTTGACAACAAGCATAAAATTTTCCAAAACATAGAGACAGAACAGAGTTCTTAATTTTCTAGCTCCAATGAATTGACACATGGGAGTGTGTCAAAAAAGGGGGGAATTGAGTCCGAACATCAAACAATGGTTTTATGAACATCTTATGACTTTATTTGTGTGTTTAATAATTTAGCTATGGTAAAACTTAAGCATATAATGTGTTAGACTTAGAAATGGTTCATTAATTTTTGATTTCTTTTACACACACATAGATTATGATTAGAATAAGTCCCTGGGTCAGAGAGTCCTGAACATAATATTTTAAACCAAATTTGAATCATTAGAACAACAATGGATAACAACATTAGATTATCAAGGCTAGGGAGAGAGGTGTTTTGGTTTTATGTCTCTTGCAGAGAAAGGAACAGACACCAGACGGGGACACGGAGATGCGGATCCTTTACAGCAGAGACAGATGTAGGGACTGCCGAGACAGGAACTGAGGTCAAGTGTCATGGCGTTTGGGCTCCTGGAGAAGATGGATCCCATAAACACAGCAATAACCATGAAGGGGTTGGCGAAAACCAGGAACACCAGACCAATGAGGTTCGAGAGACTCTTGGTAAAAAGGGGGACACGGTGGTGAACCCAAAACACACAGATCTTTGTTTGAAATCGGGGCAGAATAATCCCCAGAACTGTGCAATGACTAAAGAGTGGTCGAACCCCGGAGGTCGAAGAAAGAAGCTGAGAATCACCCAACTGGAAGACACTGGTAGCTGCAGCAATACAAATAAAGGTTAAAAGCTCCTTAGACAGAGGTTCTAGTCTAAGTACATTTGAAAGGTATAAGGTGGTATTAAATGACTTAATAATTGATCAACAAATTTATTTACTCTGCCTTACAGAAACCTGGTTGCAGCAGGATGATTATGTTAGTTTAAATGAATCAACACCCCTGAGTCATTCTAACTACCAGAAATCTCGAAGCACAGGCCGAGGGGGAGGTGTGGCAGCAATTTTTCACACCAGCCTATTAATTAATGAAAGACCAAGACAGACTTTTAATTCATTTGAAAGCCTGATGCTTAACATTGTCCACCCCAGCTGTGAAACTCAGAAACCAGTCTTACTTGTTATCATCTATCGCCCACCTGGGCCTTACACAGAGTTTCTGTCTGATTTCTCAGACTTTATATCTAATTTAGTTCTGAGCTCAGATAAAATAATTATGGTGGGTGATTTTAACATCCATGTAGATGCTAAAATGACAGCCTCAACATGGCGTTTAATCTGTTATTAGACTCAATTGGTTTCTCTCAAAATGTAAAAGAACCCACCCACCACTTTAATCACACTCTAGATCTTGTTTTAACATATGGCATAGAACCTGAACATTTAACACTGTTTCCTGAAAACCCTCAGGAAACAGTTTCAGTCAGGTTTCAGAGCTCAGCATAGCACAGAAACAGCTTTAGTGAAGGTTACAAATGATCTTCTTATGGCCTCTGACAGTGGACTCATCTCTGTGCTTGTCCTGCTAGACCTTAGTGCAGCATTCGATACTGTTGACCATAATATCCTATTAGAGCAATTAGAACATGCTGTAGGTATTACAGGTACTGCACTGCAGTGGTTTGTATCATAGCTATCTAATAGACTCCAATTTGTGCATGTAAATGGAGAGTCCTCTTCACACACTGAGGTTAATTATGGAGTTCCACAGGGTTCAGTGCTAGGACCAATTCTGTGTACTAGGGCTGGGCCATATTATACCGTTCACGGTAATACCGGTATAATGTTAGGCAATGATAGGAAAATGAAATATCGTGATAGAATATGAGTAAAACGCGCATGCACAGTGCCTTTGTTTTCATACGCACATGGCCGATTGTTGAGTGAAACAGATGAACCGGAATTGGTTTGTAAAAATGGTGCAACTTCAGTGATGTGGAACTGGTTTGGTGTTTGTCCGTCAGATACACGACAAAGCACATTTTTTTGCAGAAAATGCAAGCGGCCGTCGTTATTGTCGTATTTGTCGGACTAAGATGCTCTTAAGTCTTGGAGTAATCTGGGTCCTAAACTCTGTATGCTTCTGGTCAAACAAACACTGCAGCATCACTGAGAGTTAAAAACTGTCTAAATTCTTTCATCTTTAATAAAACGAACAGCGTTGCTGCTTTACCAGGTGTAACTATGAAGTTTAACTTCCAGGCATCCATGAAAACAAAATTTATTACATTTAACGGAGTTAGAAGTTAGCAGGAAGCTAGCGGAAGTTAGCTTGCTAGTTTAGCTAGTTACCTAAGCATGACATAGCATGTTCTGACTGAGAGATTTCTGAAAAAATTAAAACGTACAGCTCTGCTATCACTTCCAACATAAATGAAAACAGGAAACTAATCAGCAGTGACGTTTGTAGGGTTACTGAAGTTGGGCTAGCTGGTATATAATGATGTGCTACGTGATCGCTAGCGACACAGCTATGTTAGCATAACATAAACACTGAAGCTGGAGGACGAACACTAACACTTTTCCACTTATAAAAGTTAACGTGAAGGTTCTTCATGGTTAGAGACAAATGCAATCGCATGGCAGGATGCTGTAAACGGACCAAACTTCAGTCAGGAGAACAACTGAGATAATCCATCCACAATACGAGGTTAGTCATTAATATATGATCGGGGCAATCGTGGCTCAAGAGTTGGGAGTTCGCCTTGTAATCGGAAGGTTGCCGGTTCGAGCCCCGGCTTGGACAGTCGGTTGTTGTGTCCTTGGGCAAGACACTTCACCCGTTGCCTACTGGTGGTGGTCAGAGGGCCCGGTGGCGCCAGTGTCCGGCAGCCTCGCCTCTGTCAGTGCGCCCCAGGATGGCTGTGGCTACAATGTAGCTTGCCACCAGTGTGTGAATGTGTGCGTGAATGGGTGGATGACTGGATATGTAAAGCGCTTTGGGGTCCTTAGGGACTAGTAAAGCGGTATATAAATACAGGCCATTTACCATTTACTGCAACAACATGGGAATAGAATAGAGCAGCTGCCAGAGAATTCAACATTAATGAATCAATGGTACAGAAGTGGAGGAAGCAAGAAGAATGAGTTTAATAAAGTTTGATTTATCTGGCTGCTTTGTTTCGCTTAATGTGCGTTATAATCCCGTGCACCGAAAACTACGTACTGTACACTGCAGTTTAATGTTGCAAAGCACCTCTTTTTAACTTCAGTGGATATTATACATATGCTATACATGGTTATGCTCAGGATATGTCAGCCCATTTCTACTGGAAATGCCTTTTGGTTAAACTTTCAGCAAGGAATTTGCATTTGCACTGTTACATTTTTATAAAGCTTTAATGTACATAAAAACCAGCTTCTTGTTTAAGTGAAAATAAATGGAAGGTTGTCTTTTTGCGCTAGTAATGTTGTGGAGTTGTATTTTGTCTCGCATCAATTATATCGTCAGTTATATCGTTATCGCAAATTTTCAAATATATGTCGTGATAAATATTTTTGGCCATATCGCCCTGCTCGACTGTGTACATTATACATGGTTCCCTTAGGCAGCATCATTAGAAGACATAGCATACATTTACACTGCTATGCAGATGACACCCAGCTCTATCTGTCCATGAAGCCAGATAACACACACCAATGAGTTAAACTGCAGGAATGTCTTAAAGACATAAAGACTAGGATGGCCGCTAACTTTCTGCTTCTTAATTCAGATCAAACTGAGGTTATTGTACTCGGCCCTGAAAATCTTAGAAATATGGTATCTAACCAGATTCTTACTCTGGATGGCATTACCTTGGCCTCCAGTAACACTGTGAGGAACCTTGGAGTCATTTTTGACCAGGACATGTCCTTCAACGCACATATTAAACAAATATGTAAGACTGCGTTCTTCCATTTGCGCAACATCTCTAAAATTAGAAATATCCTGTCTCAGAGTGACACTGAAAAACTAGTTCATGCATTTATTACTTCCAGGCTGGACGACTGTAATTCATTATTATCAGGATGTCCAAAAAACTTGCTGAAAAGCCTTCAGCTAATCCAAAATGCTGCAGCAAGAGTCCTGACAGGGACTAGAAAGAGAGAGCAGATTTCTCCTGTTTTGGCTTCCCTTCATTGGCTTCCTGTTAAGTCCAGAATTGAATTCAAAATCCTGCTCCTCACATACAAGGTCTTAAATAATCAGGCCCCATCTTATCTTAATGACCTTGTAGTACCATATCACCCTATTAGAGCACTTCGCTCTCGCTCTGCAGGCCTACCGTATTTTCACGACCATAAGGCACACTTAAAAGTCTTAGATTTTCTTCAAAAAGTACGGCGCGCCCTATAGCGCAGTGCGCCCTGTGTGTTGTAAGGAGGACGTAGTAGAGAACACCATGAGAACGCTAAAGGGTGAAGTGTGGGCATTGATCGTATATACCGGACAATCGCACATACCTGTATAAAAGGACAGGTATGTGCATTATGTGGAACATCGTTGTTTTAACAACCCTGAAAATGGCAAAGAGACACGCTTATGAAGCACAGTTTAAACTGAAGGCCATCAGCTATGCGGAAGAACATGGAAATCAAGCAGCGGGGAGAGAATTTAAGATTAACGAATCGATGGTTCGCAAATGGAGGAAGCTAGAAAACAAGCTCCGGCAGGTCAAGAAAACGCAGCTGAGTTTCCGCGGACATAAGGCGAGGTGGCCCGAGTTGGAGGAAAGACTCGAGCGGTGGATCATCGAGCAAAGAACGAGCGGGAGAAGCGTTTCGACAGTCACCATTCGGCTAAAAGCAGTTTCACTAGCTGAAGAGATGAACATTGAACATTTCCAAGGAGGTCCGTCTTGGTGCTTTCGTTTTATGAAACGGTGCCATTTTTCCATCCGGACCAGGACTACGGTAGCGCAGCAACTTCCAGCGGATTATAAGGAAAAGCTGGCCATCTTCCGCTCCTACTGCAGCAAACACATCCAGCCCAGCCACATCACTGACATGGACGAGGTCCCGCTCACTTTTGACATCCCGGTGAGTCACACTGTGGAGAAGAAGGGGACCAGCACGGTAGCGATACGCACAACGGGGTATGAAAAGTCTTCTTTTACTGTTGTGCTTGGCTGCCATGCTAATGGACAGAAACTGCCGCCTATGGTGATTTTTAAGCGAAATACTTTGCCTAAAGAGAATTTTCCAGCAGAAATCATCATTAAGGCAAATGAAAAGGGCTGGATGGATGAGGAAATGATGAAAGAGTGGCTGAGGGAGGTGTATGTAAGGAGACCAGGTGGTTTTTTCCACGCATCACCATCGCTCTTAATCTGTGACTCTATGCGTGCCCACCTCACAGCCGATGTGAAAAAACTAGTGAAACAAATGAACTGTGAGCTTGCTGTCATTCCGGGAGGCCTGACAAAGGAACTCCAACCGCTGGACATCGGTGTGAACCGCCCGTTCAAAGTAAGGCTGCGAGCGGCCTGGGAGTGAACCTGGAATGTTTGATGGAGATTTAGCGCAGCTGTTCAATTCAGACACAGAGGATGAGGACTTCGATGGGTTTGATTGATGATAAAAATGTGAGTACCAAACTTTGTTTTGCTCCTGCTTTATTTTTAAATATGCATACTTGTATGCTTGTGTGTTGTTGATGATGACGATTACCGGTAATAGAAATGTAAGTAAGGTACCGAACTCAGGTTTGCTCCCGCTTTATTTTTAAATACGCATACGGTACTTGTATGCGCCCTATGATCCAGTGCGCCTTATGTGTGTGTTAAATACAGTAATGGCACACATAACTAAGACTGCGCCTTTTAGTACAGTGCGTCTTATGGTCGTGAAAATACAGTACTTGTTGTTCCTAGAGTATTAAAAAGTAGAATGGGAGGCAGAGCCTTCAGTTTTCAGGCCCCTCTTCTGTGGAACCAGCTTCCAGTTTGGATTCAGGAGACAGACACTATCTTTATGCTGCAATAGATGTAGGCTGCCGGGGGATTCCCATGATGCATTGAGTTTTTCCTTTCCAGTCACCTTTCTCACTCACTATGTATTAATAGACCTCTCTGCATTGAATCATATCTGTTATTAACCTCTGTCTCTCTTCCACAGCATGTCTTTATCCTGTCTTCCTTCTCTCACCCCAAATGGTCGCAGCAGATGGCCCCGCCCCTCCCTGAGCCTGGTTCTGCCGGAGGTTTCTTCCTGTTAAAAGGGAGTTTTTCCTTCCCACTGTCGCCAAAGTGCTGCTCATAGGGGGTCATATGATTGTTGGGTTTTTCTCTGTATCTATGAAGCGCCTTGAGGCGACTTTTGTTGTGATTTGGCGCTATATAAATAAAATTGAATTGAATTGAATTGAATTGAATTGAATTCTTTTGACCCATTTTGCCACAGGAAAGGACGTTGCCTAATAATTATGCACACCTGATATAGGGTGTTGATGTCATTAGACCACACCCCTTCTCATTAAAGAGATGCACATCACCTAATATGCTTAAGTGGTAGTAGGCTTTCGAGCCTATACAGCTTGGAGTAAGACAACATGCATGAAGAGGATGATGTGGACAAAATACTCATTTGCCTAATAATTCTGCACTCCCTGTAGACACTGACTGGCAGGTGATGCATTTACCTGACTATCATCACAGACACATGCATTTGTAACCTTGTATTTTTTTATACCAGTTTGTTTTTAGACAAACTCAGCATTTGACTGTTTAAAACAGTTCAATGTACGACTGCCCAGACGTGAGCTGCTGGTAACTCACGACACTACGGGCTCTGGAAATAAGGGATGTGTCCACCTCACTGGTGTTAATATCAGCAGTTACCTTATCTGCATCCAGAGTCTTCCCAGGCTCCTTGATGAGAACGCTCTTGTCGATGGCGCTCACACCACACAGAGAACGTGGCAGGGCCGTCACCTGCATGTTGGTCTCTTCACCTGGGACGGCTGAAGACGGTGAAAACTCCACTGACACCTGACACACACAAAACACCCGTAGAAGTTTAGTGACTGTGAAAACTCCCCACTCACTGCTGGCTAAATGAGCTGCTTCACTGTGGTGAGTGACAAATCATGAGTCCCATGTGATGGCTGTAGCCCACGTTGGACACTGTATGAACACTGTGTCAGTGTTAGATAGGTAGGACTTGCATCATCATTGAAAAAGTGCTTGTATAAATGGGAGTGAGCGGGTCATGAGGTCATATAAAGAAGCAATTTGAGTCCTCAGGTAGAGTAGAAACAGCTGTGCAACAACCAGTCCACAACAACCAGTATATGCTAGAAATCCTCAGGTGATTTAGCCACCTGGAGATGACTTTGATTTGAACGACATGGCATGACTGCAGACGCCAAACACACAGCACACCTCTAGAATTACACTCACCTTGTTGCTGAAGCATTTGTCAGTAGAGAAGTCAGCACTGTGGGCAATTACATCCTCACTTGGCAGGACGGCATAAGCCACAACCTGGAACTCTGGAGCCATCTCAGGAGACACTCTGACTTTAAAGGACACCTGGCCCTCATTCACTGAAACACAGGTCCAAACATGCATCCACAGATCAACAAAACAGACCAACGTCAATGCTTGGCTGTGGCATTTGTGGAAATATGGGAATATTACCTGATCTGTCTCGCACTTCAACCTGTTTTTGTCCTTGCATGGTGACAGCTCCTCTGGACAACACCTGGAAGACAGAAATCATTTAAAAACAAGAATGAACTAGCACTGATATCTGTGGACATCAATGTGTTTGAATTAAAAGGTTAAGAGACATCCAGATTCAAGGGAAGCAAATTTGGATGTCATCAGCATAACAATGAAAGGGAATGTTGTATTTCCTAAATATAGGAATAAAAATAATAATAATTTTAAAAAAATTAAATGAATGAGAGGTAAAACTTGAGGGGGTAGGGACAAATAAGTAAATACTTCTGCCTACTCCTTTTCAAACAAATAGTGGAATGATATTTTGTAATGGTTGTGAAGGCACATGTTTGAAATGTTTGAAATAAAAATGAACTGAAATGAACTGAAAATAAAAAAGGCAGCATGTATGAGGAGAACAGAGCTGGACCCCAAACAGAGCCCTGTGGCACACCACAACACACAGGGGCAGAGGAAGAGGGGCATAACCCAAGAGTTCTCTGACAGGTATGATTTAAACCATGATAAAACTGAGCCTTTAAGACCAACAACGTGCTTGAGTCTCCATAAGAGAATGTTGTGATCAACTGTGTCAAAGGCAGCAGTCAGATCTAAAAGGACTAAAACAACAGAACAACCTGAGTCTACAGTTATAAGAAGATCATTAAAAACTCGTAAAAGTGCAGTCTCAGGACAAGATTTAAAACCAGACTGGAATGCTTCACAAATGCCACAAACATCTAAAAAGGTCGGACGTTGCTTGAGAACAACTTTTGCCAAAATTGCGGACATAAAAGCGAGTTTAGAAACTGGCCTGAAGTTAGAAAGAACATTAGGATCAAGACTTTTCTTCTTAATGATGCCTCTGATGTCTTTTTTGTTGTGAGATTTGAAGATTCGTGTGCTGAGGTGTTTTTTCTGTTCTCAAACCGATCTCCCTTTAAGGGCTCAGTCTGGGTGGGTCTTTTTTCTCCTCGTCTTTCCTCGTGTATTGGGTATTTCCACTGTTCTACCTCTTCTGACCTGTTGTCCCCATGTGATGTTTGTGCAATGTATGTATGGCTGGAAGGGTAAGATGGCGCTGCAGTGCTGGCAGCCTTTAACCCAATTTCCTTCTGGATCAATAAAGGTCATCAGTCAATCAGTCAAAAGTGCAGGGGACACAGGAAAAGCACAATAACTATAATGAGGGCTAAAATACAAACAACTTTAACTGAGAGCAGAACCCAGATGACTAAAACTAAGAAGGCCTAAGAATTTAAATACTTAACAGAGAGAGAAAACTAAGGATATCATGACCAAAGGACTAAACACTGAGGCTAATTACTAAGCTGACAGAAAATGATGAGGGACAAAGCACAGGGACCAGACCTGAAGTCTGTGGAACCAGCTTCCACTTTGGATTCAGGAGACAGGCGCCCTCCCTAGTTTTCCTTTTTGCTAAAGCATATAGTTTGGGCTCGATCAGTATTTATGCTGAAATAGATTGAAGCTGCTGGATTCTCATGATGGACTGAAAGTTTCTTCTTCAATCATGATGGGCATTACAACAGTACTTTTTTAGCAAACACACAAAAAGTCTGGTCATGTTCAACTTTGTAGTAAACCCAGAGATAACTCACCAGATAAATGACATCCACAGACCCCGGAGACTCTCCCACTATAGTGTAGTTGACTGATACGTCTTCTTCTGCATCACAGGGAGCTGGTTTATCCTTCTTCTGTACCTCTAGAGAGCTGATTGTTTTAATATCGGGAGAAGACGGCTGGGACATGGATAATGTGTGAAATCCCCTGTCATAGTATGCAGTTCTATATCCTGGGTAGCCCACTGTTGGTGTCAGGCTTGCCTAGTTGGGGATAGGAAACAAAAATTTAAAAACTTGATCTACAAATAACATTGGACAACGAGGCTTTATAAGCAAGGCAAAGGTGGAGGAAGATGAGTCATAAACTGTTTCAGGATTGCAGCTTCCTACTGTGGGAGGTATTTGGACATTTGCAGCCTATCAGAAACCAATTGTGGCTTCATGCTGCTGTCATGGCTGCATTAAATTACACATTGTTTCCGTGTGTCAGCTCACATGGAGTTGGATATCCTGGTCAAAGTTATCAGTGCTGAAAGAAAATGAGGCCACACCGTTGCTGTCAGTTGTCAGATTTTGTAGTGAGCGTGCTTGCCACATTTCTCCCGTGAACAGGTAGACCGGTGCGTCACAAACTGGTGTATTATTGTGGTACACTGCTCTGACCTGTTGAAGAACACAATGCTCTATCAATGGAAAATACAAACAATTTAAATGTGCTTTGTACGACAAACTGAGCTGAAAACAACATGTTAGGCTTACTTTTCCTTCCACATTAGATCCCCGTTCCCAAACCTTGGGCACGTTAATAAAAGACACTTTTCCAAGGACGTAAGAAATCGTGACTCTCTTCTCTTGAGGGAGTGAAACACCTGAATGTAAAAACGTTCATGTTACAATCCTGTGAATGCCTTTTTGGTTAAATACACATTAATGTGTCATTATAAAGAAATAAAAAACCTTACCTGTTCCCTCTTCTTCAACTTTGGCCCTGATATCCAGAACATCTTCAAGCACCTTTTGGTCTATTTTAGTAAAAATTGACATGTTGAAGGAAACAGTTGCACAGCCAGTCTTGTCTGCCTGGAAAGAACAATAAAGAAAGAAAATCACTGATACAAGAATAAACCAAAATTAGAATCAAATCTCATTCACAGTCTAATCTATAAAATATATTAAATGTTCAAACTAGAGATAGCACGATACCACTTTTTTATGTCCGATACCGATATCATAAATATGGATATCTGCCGATACCGATATGAATCCGATATAGTGTTTTTAATCAATAAAACTTTTTTTAATGTGTTGCTGCATTTTGTATAAGTTCATACTCAAGTTTAAATAAACAACAACACTAAAGCTATTCTGTTATACCTGTATGTAAAAAATACACTGCACCCAAAATATTTCATAGTTCAGCAAAACTGATCCTCAACAACATCCTCCCTATTCTGGTATTTTAAAGAGTACTTTAAAATAACACCTCATGATGCTTAATCGACGTAATCAACCTTAATTTGATGCAGTGTGAAAGAAAATGCACAGAAATCAATTATTTTTCAAGAATAATTAAATAGATTCAACATCTTTCTTCAACAGAACTGCAGACTGCACAGATGGTACCTTCCCAAAGGAAAAAGTACTACAGCTTACTAGGGTATATTAGACTTAACAGTTACTATATACAGTAATGGACTTCTATACATTTTACATCAAATTAAAACTTTGGGTGTCAGATAATTATTTATTAAAAGCTAGACATTTTAAATGAGAATAAGAAAGAAAAATATGTCTTTGTGCCCCCTTTTCCCTGTTAATGCCCTATCGGCCCCCCTGGCTAAACTTTGCTAGATCCGCCCCTGCACAGTTACAGCCGTCAGCTACGTAGAAAAAGATCCTGGTGTAGAAAGTAATATTAAATAAATTCTAACAACAGCTGATCAAGCTTAAATGTGCTGCTGTTGTTCAGCCGCTGGTTTCCTCTTTCTGGTGCAAAGTGGGCCAAAAACAAACAAGAGAGACGGACTCGCGACAGAAAAGCCGATCAGCTGATCATTGATCAGTTTCATGATTGAAGTAGCAGCAGGAGAGAGAGAGAGAGAGAGAGAGAGAGAGAGAGAGAGAGTCGCTCCATATATCGGTTGTTAAGCTTAACGCGGGAATGCTTTACAAACATTCAGAGATGAACTTACACACTTGGTTTACTTCTCTCTGGGAAAACTTCCCCGGAGATAAAATGCTGGTGAGGCTACAAATACACACAGCCGCTCTATCACGTGAGCACACTGCTCCAACGTGCTTCGGTTATGAGCCGAGTTACGCCGTGTCGCAAGTTTTGTGAGGTGCTTTTTTGATATTTAGGATGCCCTCTGGATTACATTTTTTATTTCTCACTGATATCCGATCCAGTAATTTAGGTCAGTATCGGACCGATACCGATACGTAATATCGGATCGGTCCATCTCTAGTTCAAACTATGATGAGTCATTTAGAATTTGATGCAAGCAATATAGTATGCAGGGTGGGGGGACAAAAGTCTGGAGGGGTCAGTTGTACTAAACATAAACAGCTGAAGGAACATTTTGCAACTGATTATGTTACCTGGCAACAGATCATTCAGATAAATGTGTATACTACTTCCGGCGCCCCCCGTGTGCGGCAGCCTGTTACAGCAGCTCTGCTCATTCTGAGTTTCTTTCTTTCTTATCTTTTTTCTCGTAATTTTTTTTTATAACTAACGTATTAGTAATTAGACTCTGCAACCATGTTCTACCGTTTTGTACTAGTCCTGGTCGTTTTTCTCAGTTTATTTCTACTTTTTTCACCCGTGTCTGGGGTCCCAGAGCAGAGATCCTTTGTTTACAGTAAGGATCAGCTGTTAGCGCTGCGTCCTGCAGCGGTACTGCCGGCGGACAGACCCGATATTCCCAGCGAGCTGAGGAGGAAAAGACGGGGGTGTCGTGCTGGGAAGGAGCGCCGTCGCCCGAGGAGGAGACGTTATCGACCATCTCTTCCTTCTGTAATTATTGGAAACGTAAGATCTTTGCCCAATAAGATGGATGAGCTCACGTCGCTAACCTGGTCACAGAGGGAGTACCGGCAATGTAGCATCATGATGCTAACGGAGTCGTGGCTAACATCGCTAACTCCGGACACAAGCGTGACACTACCGGGATTCCAGCTGCTGCGAGCGGACAGGACCAGAGACAGCGGTAAGAGGAAAGGAGGGGGACTGGCAGTTTTTGTGAACGACAGATGGTGTAACCCTGGGCACATCACTGTAAAAGAGCAACTCTGCAGCAGAGACATTGAGCTGTTAGCCGTTAGCATGCGTCCGTACTACCTGCCCCGTGAGTTATCGCGATAACAGCGTATGTCCCCCCCTCGGCCAACGCGGATGCAGCCTGTGACTCTCTCCACTCTGTGGTCAGCAGACTGCAAACACAATCACCGAGAGCCCTTCTCATAATATCAGGGGACTTCAATCATGCCTCACTGGACTCCACACTGCCCACCTTCACCCAGTATGTGACCTGCCCAACCAGAGTCAATAAAACACTGGACTTACTGTATGCCAATGCAGAAGAGGCATACAGTTCATCACCTCTCCCTCCCCTGGGCAGATCTGATCACAACCTGGTGCACCTTGTCCCTGTGTATGAGCCCTTAGTGCGCAGGGAGCCACCAGCCACCCGCACAGTGCAGAGATACAGAGTACAGAGTCAGAGGAGAGCGAGGAGGCTCTTAAGGATTGTTTTGAGTCGACTGTGTGGGAGGTGATTTGTGATGACCACGGTGAGGACATCGACAGCCTTACTACATGCATTACTGACTATATAAACTTCTGTGTGGATAACACCGTACCTACCAGGACTGTACGGTGTTTCTCCAACAACAAACCTTGGATTACCCCAGAAATTAAAACCGTCCTCAAGCAGAAGAGGAGGGCCTTCAAATCCAGAGACAAAGAGGAGTTGAAAAGGGTGCAGAGAGAGCTGAGGGGACTGATAAGGAATGGGAAGGAGAGCTACAGGCAGAAGATGGAGAACCAGCTTCAACAAAACAACGTTGGTGAAGTCTGGAGAGGCCTCAGAACCATCTCGGGCCACAAACAGCAGAACTCTCTGCCTGGGAGGGATGTGACGTGGGCAAATGAACTGAATCATTTCTTCAACAGATTTGATTCAGCCATGAGGCAGTCTACAACATCGGCTGCAGGCTCACCCACCCCCACTGCTGCTGTTCCACCTCAGACACTTCACACCTCCTCTATTCACCCTGCTCACTCCCCCCCACCCCCAACTGCAGCATCCAATACACACTCAACACAAGGCTCCAGCCTGTCTCTCTCAACCACCCAGGTTAGGAGGGAACTGAGGAGGATTAATGGCAAGAAGGCAGCGGGCCCAGATGGCATCAGCTCGAGGGTCATCAGGTCCTGCGCGGACCAACTGTGTGGGGTGATGGAGCACCTCTTCAACCTGAGCCTGAGGTTGGGAAGAGTCCCACAGCTCTGGAAAACCTCCTGTGTTGTACCAGTGCCAAAGACTTCACGCCCCAAGGACCTCAACAGCTACAGGCCGGTGGCTCTGACATCCCACCTGATGAAGACCCTGGAGCGGTTGGTCCTGGCTCAGCTTCGGCGCCTAATAAGCTCATCACTGGACCCACTTCAGTTTGCCTACCAGCCTGGCATTGGAGCGGATGATGCCGTCATTCACCTCCTACATCGTTCCCTCGCTCACCTGGAGACCGCTGGAAGCACTGTGAGAATCATGTTCTTTGATTTCTCCAGTGCCTTCAACACCATTCTTCCCTTGGTTCTAAAGGACAAGCTGGTGAACTCTGGAGTGGACCATCACCTCACTACCTGGATTTTGGACTACCTCACCGACCGACCACAGTATGTGAGAACTCAGGGCTGTGTGTCGGACAGGGTCGTCTGCAGTACGGGGGCCCCACAGGGAACGGTTCTGGCTCCGTTCCTCTTCACCATCTACACTGCAGACTTCTCCCACAATTCCACCCAGTGCTTCCTGCAGAAGTTCTCTGATGACTCTGCAATAGTCGGCCTCATCACTGATGGGGACGACAAGGAGTACAGAGGTCTGACCCAAGACTTTGTGGACTGGTGCCAGCTGAACTACCTCCAGATCAACGCCAGTAAAACCAAGGAACTGGTGGTAGACTTCCGCAGGCACAAGCATTCTCCACTGCAACCACTGAAGATCCAAGGTATGGACATTGAGGCTGTGGACAGCTACAGGTACCTTGGTGTTCATCTGAACAATAGACTGGACTGGACTCATAACTCAGACGCCCTCTACAGGAAAGGGCAGAGCAGGCTGTACCTGCTGCGGAGACTCAGGTCGTTTGGAGTGGAGGGCCCACTCCTGAAGACCTTCTATGACTCTGTTGTGGCTTCTGCTATCTTTTATGGTGTGGTCTGCTGGGGCGGCAGCATCTCTGCTGGGGACAGGAAGAGACTGAACAGGGTGATCCGAAGGGCCAGCTCTGTTCTAGGATGCCCTCTGGACCCAGTGGAGGTGGTGAGTGACAGGAGAACGGCGGCTAAGCTGTCATCCCTGTTGGACAACGTCTCCCACCCCATGCAGCAGACTGTGACAGCACTGAGCAGCTCCTTCAGTGGGAGACTGCGGCACCCACGGTGTGGGACGGAGAGATTTCACAGGTCTTTCCTCCCCACTGCTGTCAGACTCCATAATAAAGACTTTAACTGATCAAGCACACACATCCATACATATGCAATAATGCTAAGTGCAATAATCCTTTCTGTCATCGTTGTATTTTTACTCAGTTGTATATAGTATTTGTATTTGTATTCTATTTTTATCTTATTGTATATTTATTTTTATTTTATTCTACTGTATATAGTATTTTATTTTATTCTATTCTGTACAGTTGTGTACTGTATTTATTCTTATTGTATTCTAATTTTTGCCTCATAACTTTTGCACTGTCCACTTCCTGCTGTGACAAAACAAATTTCCCACGTGTGGGACTAATAAAGGTTATCTTATCTTATCTTATCTTATTAAAAGATCATCATAGAGAGACAGAGTTTCTCATTTTCTCAGAGTTTCTCAGAGTTTCTATATTAAATGCCCGACCAGAGAGGAGAGGACATTAGACCACTGTTACAGCACGATCAGCGGGGTCTATCGCGCGGTGCCCCGCGCTTCACTCGGACTTTCTTACCACGCCATGATCCACCTGATCCCCGCATACAGAGAGAGGCTGAAGCTCTCCAAACCTGTCGTGAGGACGAAAAAACTGTGGAGCAACGAGGCTGTGGAGGAGCTTCGCACGTGTTTGGAGTATACAGACTGGGACACAATGAAGGCTGCTTCTAACAGCTTGGACGAGTTTACGGACACTGTCACCTCCTATATCCACTTCTGTGAGGACAGCATTGTGCCATCACGCACCAGGGTGAGTTATAACAATGACAAACCCCGGTTTACTCCTAAACTCAAAAAGCTGTGGCTGGAAAAGAGAAAGGCGTTCAGAAGCGGAGACAGGGACTGCTACAGAGAGGCCAAGTACAGGTTCACTAAAGAAGTGGACATTGCTAAACATCAGCACTCTGAGAAGATGCAGCAGCAGATCTCAGAGAATGACTCGGCCTCTGTGTGGAAAGGTTTTAGGAATATCACCAACTACAAGCCTAAAACCCCCCACTCCACTGACGACTTGCTCTTAGCCAACACCCTTAACGACTTCTACTGTCGTTTTGACGAGCCATCAGGCAGCCTTCACACCTCCAACGGCCCCAACAATAGAGACACTTTGGACACTCATCCCCCCACCTCTCCCCCCTCCATAGAGCCATCACCACCTTCAAACTGTTCACCTGCAACACCCCCCTCCTCACCCCACACAAAAGAGGATTTCACACCACCTCCTCCGACCACAACTCTTCATATTCATGAAGCAGATGTGAGGAAGCAGTTTAGGAGTCTGAATGCTCGAAAAGCTCCCGGCCCAGACGGTGTGTCTCCTGCCACCCTCAGACACTGTGCAAACGAGCTGGCCCCAGTGTTTTCTGGCATTTTCAACTCCTCACTGCAGGCCATGTGCCTGCCAGCTTCAAGTCCTCTACCATAATCCCTGTCCCCAAGAAACCTAGGATCACTGGACTAAATGACTACAGACCCGTGGCTCTGACATCTGTGGTCATGAAGTCATTTGAGCGCCTGGTTCTCTCCTATCTCAAGACCTTCACGGCCCCCCTCCTGGACCCCCTGCAGTTTGCATACAGAGCCAACAGGTCTGTAGATGACGCCATCAACATGGCCCTACACTTCATCCTGCAGCATCTGGACTCCCCAGGAACCTACGCCAGGATCCTGTTTGTGGACTTCAGCTCTGCCTTCAACACCATCCTTCCAGACCATCTCCGAGGCAAGCTTTCCCAGATGAATGTGCCTGATCCCATCTGCCGGTGGATCACTGACTTCCTGACGGACAGGAAGCAGCATGTGAAGCTGGGAAAGAATGTCTCGGACTCCCGGACCATCAGCACCGGCTCCCCTCAGGGCTGTGTTCTTTCTCCTCTGCTCTTCTCCCTGTACACCAACTGCTGCACCTCCACCCACCAGTCTGTCAAGCTAATCAAGTTTGCAGATGACACCACCGTTATTGGGCTCATCTCGGACGGGGATGAGTCTGCCTACAGGAGGGAGGTTGAACGTCTGGTGTCCTGGTGCAGCCACAACAACCTGGTGCTGAATGCCCAGAAGACAGTGGAGATTATTGTGGACTTCAGGAAGCACACAGCTCCACTCCCCCCCATCATCCTGACTGACACCCCCATCACCTCTGTGGACTCATTCCGCTTCCTGGGTACCACCATCACCCAGGACCTGAAGTGGGAGCCCACCATCACCTCCGTCATCAAGAAAGCCCAGCAGAGGATGTACTTCCTGAGGCAGCTGAAGAAATTCAACCTGCCAACACGGACGATGATGCAATTCTACACTGCAATCATCGAGTCCATCCTCACCTCCTCCATCACCGTGTGGTACGCTGGAGCCACTATCAGGGACAAACAGAGACTGCAGCGTGTTGTGCGCTCTGCTGAGAAGGTGATTGGCTGCAGACTCCCATCTCTGCAGGACCTGTACACCTCCAGGACACTGGGGCGTGCAGCTCGGATCTCAGCTGACCCTTCTCACCCTGGACACAGTCTGTTTGACCTGCTCCCCTCAGGCAGGAGGCTCCGGTCCATTCGCACCAGAACCTCTCGCCATAAGAACAGTTTCTTCCCCTCTGCTGTCGGACTCATGAACAATAACCGTATGACTGTCCCCACCACTAACACATGACCCTACACTGTGTTCACTGCATCATTCCATGTTTGGCACTGATCACCACCTGCACTCATGTATATATCATGTATATATCTGTCTACTTAGCACTTTTAATTCTTATTCTTAATTTTATTTTCATGTCTATTTAAGCGTAATTTATGACAGTATGTTTGCACTGAAGCACCGCAGCAATTTCCTAATGTTGTAAACCTGCTCAACATTTGGCAATAAAACCCTTTCTGATTCTGATTCTGATTCTCACAAATACAGATGGGCGGAGGTTTACAAATCTGCAATGGACTGTGTCTACAAATTGTAGAACAATGACAGAATAATTTCATTAATGTAAAATTATCAAGACGGGGAATATTTCATCATCTGCAGCGCATAATGTCATCAAAACATGCAAAGGATAAGGCTAAAATCCACTATCAGATGGCTGCAGTCTCCAGGTCCTCGGGCAGCAATGCATGAAAAACTGTCATCATTCTGCCACTCAGATCACTGCATGGCCTCAGGAACACTTCCACAAATCAATATCTGCACACAAAGTTCACCATGCCACCCACAAACGCAGGTTAAAGCTCCATTGTGCAGAAGAAGTCAAATGCGAATGCGAACTGGAAACGCTGCATTCTTTTCTGGGCAAAAGCTCATTTAAAACGACGAACAATGCTCTGTGCTCAGATGATTCGAAATCTGAAATTCTTTTTGGAAAACACAGACGCCGTATCCTCCACAACATCCCAAACATCCTGTCGAGCTGGGACTGTATAGCAGTATGATGGCATCACCTCACAAAACCACTGTATCATTTAAATTTCCCAGCAGCATCTCATTTACATCCTCAAAATCTCAGTACTACCATATATATGTTATACAGTACTGTGAAAAAAATCTTCACCCACTACCTTTTTGTGTGTTTGTTTGTTGGCCTCCAAATAAATAAACTTTCTTGGGAATTTTTAAAATGGGCTTGAGCAGTTTGTGTTGAGACTTTGGCAGCTTTTACATTCATTTCCAGTTCAGTTCGATCAGGCACTTTATGTTGACCTATGAACCATCCAAGCACAACAAGGACACCTGCCTCAAGGGATTATTGTTTCTACACATAACAGACAACTTAGCAAAGAACCAGTTTGAACTTTTATCCCATTGTCGATCCATCCAGGGGAGTTATTTTTTTCTCCTTATCTTTCCTCATGTGGTGCATTTTCCATTGTTATACCTCTCTGACCTGTCTTCCCCATGTGATGTTTTGTGTCATGTATGTATGGTCGGAAGGTAAGATGGCGCCGCCATTGCGTGCAATAGGTCGGCAGCCTTATGAAATTTCCCCTTGTGGGACTAATAAAGGTATATCAAATCAAATCAAATCAAATCTTTTACTCCCATTTCCTTCTTTGAATCTAAAACAAACGCCAACAACAGCGGGGCTTGAACTCATGGAAGCTTGCCTGAGAGAGTTCAGGTTGCATTTCCATTTGTGTTTGCATGTTTCAGTAAACCACTGTAGCTATGTCCCCCACTTTCCAGTTATTTATTTGTAACAAATGTTTGTAATCATGTATGATTTTTGTTCCACTTCTCACATGTCCACCACTTTGTGTTGGTCTTTCACGTGGAATTCCAATCAAATTGTTTCATGTTTGTGGCTGTAATGTGACAAAATGTGGGAAAGTTCAAGGGGGCCGAATACTTTTGAAAGCCACTGTATTGAGACTCGACTACACTGTGTTCGTGTTTTCCTCCGAAACAATAAGCTCCGTTGGAGCAGCCTTTCAACGCCTCTCTCTGTCTCTCAAAAAGTTGACCCAGACAACAAAGTAAAGCTATCGGAGCCGCGGACCTGTTTTATATACGCGCGGAATAGTTTTCTATACGAGATCACTGCAAAAAGTGTAGCCTTACCTAATGTCCACCTACTGTTACTCATTTATATTAAGATTTAAACATCCAGTTGGTGTTGGTGTGGAGAGTAGCCTTCAGTAATAGTAATAAAATACACAGAAATAGTTCATTCATGTAGTAGTAAAAAGAATGATAATGTATTAAGTAATCCAAAGTATTCAGAATATGTTACTCTCATTGAGTAACGTAACGGAATAAAATACATTTTGAGGCATGTATTCTGTAATCTGTAGTGGAATACACTTTAACCTTCCCAACACTGAGCAGTAACTCAGTAAATTGTTCAAACTTTTAACAGGAGCTGAATCTTTGGATATGTGTATATTTGTTCAGTTTGTTTAGGTGTCCCAGTCAGATCAGAGTATTTTTGAAGTTCTTAGATTTCCCACAGAAGTTGTATTCTTTTGTGTGACAGACATGATGAGACACACCACTTGCTTTAGCCCTACCAGTAAAGCTAATCATCTAGCAGATATTAGAAACACCAACACAACCTATGCAGCCTTTTAGGCACAACAATAACCACTTCACTCCTTTGGAGCTGACACGTCCGTCCAAGAAAGATGAGATATCACTAACAATTCAAATCCGTGGATGAAAGTATGAGACGATGAACTGTAGGGAAATAAAGTAAAGAGGACACACGGCGCCAGTTCAGCTGGGTAGAGCAGGCAACCCGTTTGCTGTAATGCTAATGCAGGGGCCTGAATGTACCCAAAGTATCAGGGAAAAAAGAGAAATGAAGCCATAACTGTACCTGCTTTGTCTCTGTGTGGCAGGGCGCACTTATCTGCAATAGGGCCAAATCATCCTCACTGTGCACCAATATACCAAAACCTCTATACAAATTAATAGGTCTGCACACATTGACTGTAACACGTCCTGGTACAGGCTGTCCATACGTGTACCTGTTTAAGAAAAATAAGTAAACATTATGAGTCATTTGCTCTCCAAACTCCAGAATTTACAACACATAATTTGTCCTGAAAGAACTTTTCCTTACTTTGCACACACTTTAGCTTCAATGTCTTCCTGCCCAATACTCACTTCTTCAGATATATTTACTGTCACATCAAATTTGGGTAAAACTGGGGGAAATATGAATGTCAGCATTTGCACTCCATTACAACAAAGAATTTAAGAATAAATAAGACTGACTTACCATATTTCTCCACTTTGAAGTTGTGAGATATTTTCTTCTCACCCACTGACACAATGATCTGGTACGGTCCCTCAGGGGCCTCAGCGTCCAAGGAGTAAGAAAGCTGCAGTATTCTGCTATTGGATGTTTCATTTAGCCACTGTCCAATCCTGTTACTGTGAGGATCCTGTTAAATCAAGTGACAGTGACAGCTACTACACAGGTGTAAGTACAGTACCAACTAGATTCTTTATTTTCCTTTTCAACAACATTAGAGCTAAAACGGGACAATATAAATTTAGGGGGACATAAAGATGTCCTGTCTTCATCTGTAGCCAGCTTTGTCCTCTTCTAGATGTGAAGCACTTGTTTATAAATGTTTAAAAACTAAGTGATATAAAGAAACCTAAGCTGTAATGACAGGGAAGCTGTGGCTGTGTTTGTGGAGTAATTAAATCAAAATTATTAATTTGATTTAATCACTGTCATTTTATTTTCACATGTGGGGCATCAAGTGACAGAACAGACCCCTGCACGGTGTGTATTACATACATGCAACCCACTTTGTCCAGTTTTTAAAGCTTGCACTGTCAGTAACTTGGAGTAATACTGCAGAAGCAGTGTGTATGCAAGCAGTGAGCAGGGAACCTTCAAGTCTGTCTGACTGCATGTGTTCAGTGTTGTGTTGATGCATTTGCAAGAGAAGGAAAAGCCTTTTCTAGAGGCGCCCTCTTACCTGAAGTTCAATGACATCATACTGAAAGAAAAAGGAAGAAAGACAGGTGGAGTTAAGAAACTGTTGTGTAAATCACTGCATCCAAATTGCAAACAGCATTATTAATAATACTGTTCAAAAACTCACCAGCTGATTGGCAGGTCGCATTTTATTATCCATCGCAACGACTCTGAAATTCACTTTGAGAAGAATTGAGAGGTTACCTCTGTTTCTCTCTTTGTACTTTAAAACAAAGTCACTGCAACTTATCAAACATGGATCTGATTGGTTACCCTGCACAGCAAGCCTAGACAGATCTCAGATAATGGACTGACATGTATGAGACATATGTATAGAATTTATTGAAATTGAACTGATATTGCTAATTTATATTTTAGTTAATGACACATTTAATTTATTATTTATTTATGTATTTAATACATTTGGGCACCCGAGGCCCTCCATATTCTTCCCTCACGATTTTTTTGTACTTTGAATTCCAAAGCCATGTTTAAACATATTTATTTTATTGTGAAGTTTTAAAAATTAAAACCGTTAAACTTTCACATAAAAAGAATTTGACTCTGAAATAAACTAAGAGGCATTACTCAGACATGATTCATTTTGTGCTATCTGTCCCCGATTACAAAGTTAAGCTGAAAACGCACCGGAAACGTGCTCGTCATCTCCGAGCATGAAGTAAGGAGAGCCTTCAAGAGAGTGAACACCAGGAAAGCAGCAGGACCAGACGGCATCCCTGGTCGTATCCTAAGAGACTGCGCATACCAGCTAGCTCCTGTGTTCACTGAGATATTCAACATCTCTTTATCTCAGTCGGTGATCCCCACATGCTTCAAAGAGTCCATCATTGTTCCTGTCCCGAAGAAACCCCACCCTGCTTCTCTCAATGACTATCGCCCTGTAGCCCTCACCTCAGTAGTGATGAAGTGCTTTGAACGCCTGGTCAGAGACTTCATCATTTCTTCACTACCAGACACACTGGACCCACTACAGTTCGCTTACCGTCCAAATCGTTCCACAGACGATGCCATCTCTCATCTCCTCCACACATCACTCACTCACTTGGACACTAGAAGGGGGAATTATGTTAAAATGCTCTTCATAGACTACAGCTCTGCATTTAACACCATAATTCCCTCCACACTCACCACCAAGCTAGAGCATCTGGGACTCAGCTCATCTATGTGTCAGTGGATCTCCAACTTCCTAACTGGCAGACCACAGGCAGTAAGGATGGGCGGACATGTCTCAGCCTCCACCACTCTCAGCACTGGAGCCCCCCAGGGGTGTGTTCTGAGCCCCCTGCTGTACTCTTTGTACACATATGACTGTGTGGCCACTACCAGCTCCACCACCATCATCAAGTTTGCTGACGACACCGTCGTGGTGGGCCTGATCTCTGATAACAACGAGACGGCCTACCTGAAGGAGATTAGGAATCTGGAGAACTGGTGCCAGAGGAACAACCTCCTTCTAAACGTCAGTAAGACAAAGGAGCTGATAGTGGACTTCAGCACTAAGCAGGAGAGGAACTACCAGACCCCCGTCATCAACGAGTGCCCAGTGGAGAGAGTGGACAGCTTCAAATACCTCGGAGTTCACATCACGCAGGACCTGTCATGGTCCTGTCACATCAACACCGTGGTGAAAAGGCCCGACAGCGTCTCTACCACCTCAGACGCTTGAGAGACTTCCAACTGCCCTCCAAGGTGCTCAGGAACTTTTACTCGTGCACCATAGAGAGCATCCTGGCGGGAAACATCTTAACCTGGTTCGGGAACAGCACCATGCAGGACAGACGAGCTCTACAGAGGGTTGTGCGGTCAGCTGAGCGCACCATCCGCTCCGAGCTCCCTGACCTGCACTCAATCTACAGCAGGCGGTGCTGGACCAAGGCCAGGAAGATCGTGAAGGACCTCAGCCATCCCAACAACAGACTGTTCTCTCTGCTGAGGTCAGGAAAGCGATTCCGCTCCCTGAAGACCAACACAGAGAGACTGAGGAGGAGCTTCTTCCCGCAGGCGATACGGTCTCTCAATCACACCACCACACAGTACTGACCCACACATACAGTTCTTACACACACACTGGACTTTCTGGACATTGTTTTCACTTCATCACTTAAATCACGCTGCTGTTATTGTGTACATATTTATTTATACTTCTTGTGTATTTTGTTCATACATTCTTATATAGTTCTATATTGTGTATTGTGTATTTTGTTATACAGTTATTTTATTTTCAATTTAATTTATATATTTTATCTTATTCTTTCCCAGTGTGTTGTACAGTTATTTTATTTTCAACTTTAATTTATATATTTATCTTTATCTTATTCTTCCCAGTTAAATTTACCCTTCATTCTAATTTGTGTTGTACAGTTATTTCATTTTTAACCTTAATTTATATTTTATTCCTTCCTAGTTAAATTTACCCTTTTTAATTTTTCATATTTATTTCCTATCGTATTCATAGCCTTTTCCTTTTTTGTTTTCTTTAGGTCACGAGCAGTTGTCCAAGCATTTCACTACATATCGTACTGTGTATGACTGTGTACGTGACAAATAAAATTTGAATTTGAATTTGAATTTGAATTACTGTCTAATTCTCCATCACAGCAGCAGGTCTCAAAATGGAAAATATAATATGGCCTTTGCCCTTTGGGGGAAGTTGTGCACTCTGAGTATTCTGCATGTTTTATTTCTCATCACTGTGAAATAACTGCATACCATTCGTTGTCAGTAGCTGTCTTTTGCAATGTGAAGTTCGTCATTAGTGTGAGCTCAAATATGAAACTTGTGGGATTTTTTTTCCTTTTGTTGTTTTTTAAAATACCATATTTTTCGGACCATAAGGCGCACTGACGATGAACGTGTCTGAAACGGGTCTGTTTTTATACATAAGGCGTACTGGAATATAGGCCGCATTAACCCTTTAAGACCTACCATAGAACCAAGCACACCAGAGCTTATATTATATTTTTACATGTTGTAGAGCCATTTTTGGGAGCATTTCAAGTTGCTATACATCAATACAACCATTATAGCCCAAATTATTAATAATATGTCTGCATTAAGTGCATAGTAATTACATAAATTGCAAAAAAGTGCAATAAACTACAAAAAAATTGAAAATCTAGTCAAAATGCCGATATTTTGTCCCAGTCCAGCCCTGCTGAATTTGAAGTTATTTTTAACTTTTTGTATGATACCTGATTTATATTGAATAAGGCTGAAGTAAACTAAAGTCTAAAATACTTTTGTAATTCAATTGTAATTTTTAATGATTTAAAAGCATGTAGAATAGCATAGACCCTAAAAAATTATTCAGGGGCTTAGTAAATATCATTATAATTCTAAGTTAGATGACTTAAATTAAATGACTTAATGACTTAACTTAAATTAAATCTTTGAAAATCACAAAAGTGTTATCTTGAGTTGAAAATACTGAAAAGAATGCTTAAATTTTCAACACCAGTTTTTGAGTTGAACTGAGCTCTTTTGTTCAAGTTTATTTAAAAGAAAAAATTCTGTATTTGAAACACAGGGTTCATTATTTAAATCTACTCAATATATCTCATAGAAAGTACTCATAATAACTGAGACACTGGTATTCATACTTATCATTGTCTTTAACTTTAATTATTAATGGTTCAAAATCAATATAATTTTGTCCCCCAATACTAACTTAAAACTTTGAGTAAGACTAATGACCTTTGGCATGTACCGCGCGCGAGGAGCATGGCCTCATGGGAGATTTTCTGCACGTTGAACGAGACAGACACACATCCACTGCAGACTTGGTAACGTTTTCAGGTAAGTGACCAATTCTTACATTAGCTGTCTTTATCCACACCGTTCTTTTATAACATGTTCTGAAGAAAGCGTTTGTCATGGTGGCTCACTTGGTGGCGTGTTTGTGCACGTTAATTTAAGTTTTCAACCCGTCTTCCAGTCAAGGCGGCGGGAAATCGCGCCCTTTTATCCTTTTACGTTCTGAGTCGCTATCTGCGTTCCGGGTAATTTGACCGGAATGTCCCGGTACCAGCGACCTCACCGTTTAATCGGGGGCATTTTAGGAACCACGTGAAAGCAGGTGTGCTCAGACATTTCTAGAAAATGGCCCTGTTGAGTCGCGGTGCGGGAGCTGCGGTAGTCACGCGGCCTGACTCACTCTGTCAGGTTGTTCAGGAGGAGATGAACAGACGTCATCAATGGCTTTGGTAACTAAGAAGACCTGCCCGCGGAACAGTTCATAGCAGCAACCATGCTGCTTAGCTTTCTTGTTCTATGTGGGGTCTTTCAGAGCATATAAGACGCTGCTTTCAGCTTTGTCCCGAACAGGGCCAGTTTTTGAGAGAACGCTGAGAGGACCGCCCGGGTCAGCAGATTACCTCATCCAGGGCCGGTCCAAAGTACTATGGGGCCTTAAGTAAATTTAGACTGGGGGCCCTACTTCCTTTCAGATCCCAGAAAATAATGAAAAAAAAAAAAGCTTTGGTCCTTTTGGTCAAGCCAAAAGTGCCATCATTTCCAGTATAGTTAGTATATAGTTAGTTAGTATAGTTCCAGAAACACTCAGTTTATTTAAATCCAGGTTGAAGACTCGCCTATTCTCATCTGCATTTGAATAAAGCACCAAATCCACACTTTTAAGCTTAAATTTCAAAACTTACACTAACTACTGATTTTATCTACCGTTCTGATTTTATATACTGTTTTGTTTGTTTGTTTGCTTGCTTTAATCAATTTTAAATCATGCTTTTTATTTGTTTTTGTTTCTAATGTCTCTGTAAAGCACTTTGAATCACCTTGTTGTTGAATTGTGCTATACAAATAAACTTGCCTTGCCTAGTTACTCCCAATTTACATAAATAAATGTTTATTTCAATCCAAGCTAAACTTTCTTATAAGAGATTGATGTTATGGCAGATTACTCAGTGACATGTTTTGTAATGATAAAGTTTTGATTTGTATTTTTTCAGCACCATCTTCACCACCAGGAAAAAAATCTGCATCAACTACAAAGTAAAGCAGGTAATTTTACTCAGAGGACTTGATGTGTTAAATTTGTTGATGTGATGAATATGATATTGTTTTATACAAGCTGAGTAGTGGATGGTGATACCACCTAAATATTTATACTGGTTTTGTGGTGGGTTATTTGCCAAATCTAAATTTTGAGAATTTTTCAGTTCAGTAAATATATTGATGAGTTCATGGTCTGTCATCCAGTGTCACCATGAGTATAGGCGCAGCCCTTTAAGTGGGTATTCCCCTTGTGCGCGCAGCACTGAAGTATTTTAGTCCACGCCCACCTGCTGTGTGGGCCTCACCCTGGTCTAGTATAAGTTACGGTGAGACCAGGAAATCGGCTCTACCGTTTTTCTTCAGCCAGCCAGAAGATGTCCAGCGAGACGATCCGTCTGTGTCCATCCTGCCAGACCGGCTACATCATGTCGTATGACCGACATGCCGTCTGCGTGGGCTGCCTCGGTCCTCACCATGCGGACCTCGCCCTCACACCTTAATCCTATTGCCGCCCCTGTTAGATCCTCCCGCCAGAGGAAAAGCAGCGGAGGTCAGCCTTTTTCAAGGCTGATGCTGAGGAGGCGTTCCCGCTAAGAGAGGTACTCGCTGGAAGAAGCCATCGAGTTCTTCGATGGTGGGCCGGAATTGGATGATTCCACCCACCGTGAGGAAAACAGCAGTGGTGGCAGCTCCACTGCCTCCCAGCTGGGCAGCCTGGTGACAGAAGGGTGGATGAGCCGACGCTCATCCACCACTGGCCTTCACATGTCGGCAAGGACGCCGCTCCCAGTTGTTGGTGCGCTGCTCCTGGATCTGCCTGGCATCATCCAGGAGGCAGCTGGTGAGAAGGGACTTCCCGTCCCTCAGCCGGCTCCACCCCCATCTGATGATCTGGCGGGAAGGTATGGCTCCGCTCACTCTCGTTGCCCAGATCCCATCTGGCCTCAATTCCCAGGGATGATGACCAACCTCTCTGAGGCAGCAGCAGAGCCAGCGAAGATTAGAGCACCGGTCTCTACCTAGGGCTTCACAGAGGGCTTCACAGACCGGAGTTTTCCGCCTGTTCCCCCTCTGGAGCCAAGCCTCGCTTCAGTTTTCGGCACCAAAATGACCAAGGTCGTTGGACAGCGACCGGCCCATCCCGCCAAACTTGACCAGCTGATCGCAAGGTTCACTGATCAAGCAACATCAATGCACTGTTCAGTCAGCTGCAGTGACTAACAACACTGCCTTGCTAGCATTTGTCATCTCCAGGAAGGTGGAGGAAGCAGAGCTGCCAGAGGAGCTGAAAGGCTTTCTCTGTAAAGCCGCTGACGCGATTCTGAATATGTGCGCCACTTCAGAGGTGTGTTCCTCTCGCATCGCTGCCAGGCAGACGATGGTTCAGAGGGCAACCTGGCTCCGCCTCTTCCCTCTAAGATTATACAATCTCACAGGGAAATAGTGCAAGCACTTCATAACATAAAATTTAGAAGCTTAGTGGAAGATAATACTTTATGTTAAGGGTTTAGTCTGCATACTGAACAAATCCACTTATATGGATTTATGTCTGGATGCGTAAATTAATCTTTTGCATTTTAGAAAATAAAGTCCAGGTTGCAAAAAATGGTAGATTTTTTTTTTTTTTTTGATTGAATCAGAATTTTGGCCTTCAGATTTTTTGTCCTCTCCCATCCAGGTCAGTGCAGCGTTTCATAGGATCACGACCCTGAACCTTGAACCAAAGTTCATGTCATCGTTGGACTTGTATTCATCCAAACTCCTGTCCTTGTTTCAAGCCAAGAAAGGTGCTGCTGGACAACGCCACAGGGCACAGTTAAACCTTCTGCTTCAGGTAAGGAAGATTGCATTTTCTAACCACAAAAATGTTCCAACACAGCATTGAAGAGGCCCTTCCACTAAAAACGGCTTTTCTTAGGTTTCTGTTCAATATTTTAGCTCCATAGGTGTTCTTACCTTGATGGTGGGTGTGAAAACAGGTCAACAACAGAAAAAAAATAGTTATGTTTAAGCTAGAAATGGTAAGTCATGTTTTAAATGTGCAAATTTTGCCTCAGTTGAGACTTCCTGTTTTACAGAGTGGAAATTCCATCGAGAAGTCATCATCAGATGTTTCATTGACCATCTGGGAGAGGATCCAAGTGCCTTAATCAAAACCTTTGAGGTTGGTGCAATAAATCTGTTTTAGGAATATTAGTAGTTTATTTTAGCTTGTGAGATCATAGAAAAGTTTTAAGATACTGTTCTAAAGAAAAAAAGCAAACACTTCAAAGCATACAAAAGAATAGCATTTGCTCAAAGATTTTGGAGCAGTGTCCACATATTATGAGTACCGGTGATGTCATACAAATGAAACTTTTTGTTTCAATGTTTGGAAATATGTGAGCTTAAAACAGTTGTTTCTCTTTTTAAAGGACGGTGCTGATGCTGTCTTCGTTGAAGAGGCTTTGGCTGAGGAGGTGATGAAGATTTACCTGCTGCAGAATCAAGACAGGTCAGGCGAACCTACTGATGTGGGTATTGTTATTGAAGGCGTTACTGTTCTGGGCAAACTTGGGAATCTGAGCAAAGCCTGTTGCTATCTTTTGGGACTGTGCTATGCTCTGGATCTGAAATACCCCAAGAATTTCAAATGCACATTTGAAGCATTTCGAAAAGTGTTCATGGAGCTGGATCCAGGAAACCTTTCTGTCAAGGTTCAAAGACTGAAAAATGACCTCTGTTCATTGTAGACAAAATTTCACAGGGCTGTTCTTAAAGTGTTAGACTTGTTAAGTGACATGTAATGCTCACCAAAAGGTTCAGTTGCGACATGACATTGTTTTGACATTCCTGTTCATGAATAATGTTTGTACCATAAACTGTGTTTTTGTATTAACTTTCCAGATTCACATTAAGATGTAAATGGGAGAGTATCATTATGGATGTTTTTTGGTCACTCTTTAGTTATAATCTTCCCAATTTTTTGGAATCAAAATAAGATGTTCAAAAACTATGTCACAGTGCAAATGTTTTTTTTTTTTTTTCAGGATTTATATTTTTTTGGGATCTTAATTTTATTTTTGTCATTTGACCTTTTCTGAAAAGGTAAAGCACTGCGTTCACTTGAGCCACTTTTATTCTTTGTATGGCAGGTACATTTTTCTTGTTGTTAGCATCAATATGCCAGTTTTACAGAGTTTTATCAAGCATGCCAATTTGGATGCAATTTTATTATATAAGGCTGTTGTGACTGAAATTTTATCCAAGTTTTATCCACTGAATGTAGAACAGATTTCAGCTCACTGTGTTCAGAGAAGGAATCTGCTAAATGTGTGATTCACAAAAAAGCTGTTTAAAATAAATCATTGTGAACAATGTTGAATTGACGTGGTTCTTTTTTCCTCTGTGTGTGTGTGTGTGTGTGTGTGTGTGTGTGTGTATAAATAAAATAAACACTTAATTGTAATTAACGTTTTTGCTTAAGTTAACTTAAAAATATTAAGTAAATTGAACCATTATTTAAAAACAAATAATTGTAATGGTCTAGGTTAAATGTGCCAAGCATTTCAGCATTTCCTAATTAAAATTTTATGTAGTTTGAACTTTTGGTTACTGTTGTTTTAACTTACATTTTCAATTGTATTTACTCAATTTTGTATGTTACTGTAACATCTTTAATTGTTCATAACAACTTATTCCATTTTAGTTGGATTTACTCAATTAATAAGCTGTATTTAAGAGATGTGATTGTTGTTGCATTTACTCATTATTTTTGAGTGTAAAAGTGTTGCACCAAAATATTTAAGTAATTATCAGTTTTAGTTCTTAGAGTGTATGTAGGCAAGTACATTTCTCCTTTTTTATCAAGAAGCAAAGACAAAAAGGAAAAAAAATCTGAATCATTCGTCCCCACCAATGCCAAAACGAAATCTACGCCCTTCCCTAGAGGGTAATTTTCAGTGCATTTCTCTCTCATGAATAGGCCTATAGTGTGGAGAAATTAAGCACACTGCTTTAAGCGCCTTATAATTTTTGTTATGTAACTTTGCACTGTCCACTTTCTGCTGTAACAAAACCAATTTCCGACGTGTGGGACTAATAAACGTGATCTTATCTTATAATAATGACTAACCTGGTATTGTGGATGGATTATCTCAGTTGTTCTCCTGACTGAAGTTTGGTCCATTTAATGCATTTTTCCATGCGATTGCATTTGTCAAAAACCATCGGAAACTTTTATTGAGTGGAAAAAAGTTAGCGTTCATCCTCCAGCTTCACTGTGTTTATGTTACGCTAACATAGCTGTGTCGCTAGCGATCACGTAGCACAACATTGTATACCAGGTAGTCCAACTTCAGTAATGTTGGAAGTGATAGCAGAGCTTTACATTTTATTTTTATCCAGAAATCTCTCAGTCACAACATGCTATATCATGCTTAGGTAGCTAGCAAAACCAGCGAGCTAACTTCCTGCTAACTTCTAACTCTGTTACATTTAATAAATTCTGTTTGCATGGATGCCTGGATGTTAAACTTAATTGTTACACCTGGTAAAGCAGCAAGGCTGATCATTTTATTACAGATGAAAGAATTTAGACAGTTTTTAACTCTCAGTGATGCTGCAGTGTTCGTTTGACTTTAGGACCTGAAGCAGACGGCGTTTAGGATCCAGATTAGACCGAGTCCGCGAGGCTTCTGACTCTTCTAGCTGTAATGCTCCGACAATCCATCAAGCGGTGCGGCTTCGTACCTTACCAAAGGCGTACTAAAACATTTTTTCACACATTTTTGAGCACTGTGTACCACATAAAATCTGTTTGTGGTCAGTAAACACAACCAGAATTCATACATAAGGCACACTATTGATTTTTGAGAAAAAGAAAGGATTTTAAGTGTGCCTTGTAATCCGGAAAATACGGTAGTTATGTTCAAAGATGGAGTCAGATTTCAAAGCGCGAACAAACATCTCGGTCGATCGACCGTATTGATATCTTGAAAAAATTTTGCTATTTGAAGCAAACATTTCACATCAATCACTGTATGTGTGTCCAAATTTTGGACAATAAAACTTGTTACACAAATTGGAGATGGTGGAGCAGCTTGCTCATGATGTTGGAATTTGAATGAACTACATGTCTTATATAACATAACAGCACATTGTTACCTTTTTGTCCAGGGAGGTAGATGGGTTTGTCTGTTTGGATGAATGTGACGGGATCAGACGCTCGGATCATCACTTTTCTGACTTGTTTGGAGTAAAATGTGTCTCCTCGTACCTCCACCTGAAAATTTTGCACCTCCTTTTGTACCAAAGGAGCCTGAGACAGTGGGATATTTAGATAGTCATTAAAGCCTATAATGCTTACGATAACAACTAACACACACTTTGTGTGTGAAAGTGCTGGTTGCCAACCTCAAACTGAACACAGGTTTGAAAGGCCTCATTTGACGTATGCGTGAATAAGGTTGTGTTCTTCTCTCGGGACATCAAAGTGACAGTCATGACCAGAGTCCCACTGGGCTGTCGGAGAGTTGCACAGAATTTGGCCTCAGCTCCAGCTTCAATAACAGCAGGAATGGCCACCAGGTACTGGCTGCATACAGCATCACACATACAGCAGTTACTGCAGTGAACAACTCACACAGACAAAAACACGCTGAAGACAAACTCACGGTTCAGCCACCGCTTGATCCACATGCATCCAGCTCAGGAGGACACACAGAGTGCAGCTCAGGATCCAGAGACGGTCCATGACTGGTTGTGATAATCCTCAGTGTCAGCTTCGGCTAAATATCGGCTGATCGTCCCCACCCACATAACAGCCACGTGTTTGAAACGCACTCATGTACTCTGATCTCCACAAAGTCAATCACTTACACATTTACAAAATCCCAATCCTGCTTTCAGCACTGAACACTAAACTATAGACAACAGTAAAGTTTGTCATTCAGTGTAAAACATTACAGTAACATACAGTGCTCCGAGGTGATGTTTCTAAATCAGCTCAGAGTTTAATTCGGCTGTTACAAGAAGTTATTTCTGTTTCGAATGTGCCTGTTTTACTTAATAATGTGCATTTTCTTACCGTCAGTGGTGGGATATCCCACTGTAGTGTGTAACTACTGATATTCTCTAAAATCACTGGGCGTTACAGTAAGTGTAGCCACCAACAGCGCCCTTTACCCAGCGTGGGATGTCTGACTGCCATGTTTTTGACCTTATTTTTCGGGAAAGACTAAACAAACGTTTGTGTAGTGATAACAGGCTCAAACACAACGGATGGATTCATCAGTGATGTCACAGACTGCTACATTTGCTTAAAAGACAAATATAACAATATTTCTGTAAGGATTCAAAATGAAACATGTTTAACAGCTTTTCTTGCACTTTGGTAAACACCACAGATCAAACTTCAGCCCACTGAAATAACAGCAGTGACAGTCACACTGCTGAGTGTGGATGGATATGTTTTCTCATTTTTAAACTGAGATGTAAAACTGCTGCGAATGAGTCATATTCTGGACCCAGCAGTATTACCCCATGTCATTCTATTTGTCTTCTTTGATTTGCCTTTACGGGAAAAGGGTTTTTGTTTGTTCCGTCTTACTAATGTGCTGCAGTGGGGCATGTTTAAACACACATGTGTTCATCCTTATTAACAAATCCAGAAAATAACAGAAAAAACAGTTAAGAGCACTGAACCTATGAGGGACTGAATTCTACTGATATACTGAATATCTGCTGCTGTTAGGATATTATTAGATATTATTAGATATTTATTATGATACATGTATTTATGATATGAGCTCACTCATGGTTAATGTGCTGATACCTGTGGTCAAGGACCACATGTTCATTTATGTCAATATTTAAATGTCTTAAATCGTGACAAACTTCATAAATCTGGGTGGAACATTCTGTTGGATTGTCTCCCATTTTAACAGCTCAACAATTTTCTCTTATAAATTTGACTACACTAAGGAATTCTGCAGTAAAGTCCGTTATGCCAAATGAAGTTAAATACTTTCATGAAATCAATTTCAAAACAGTAAATACCAATTTTATTTCGAGCACATTGGTTAATTAAAACACGAAGGGTGTTGCTAGGCAGAAGAGCAGCTCTAGCACCCACCTTACTGGCATCCACCTGCAACTGTATTACCTCACTTATTTGAGGAGCTGGAGCATTTCTTAGGCATGTATGAGTAACTCTGGACTAAAACAATGACATACTTATGTGCAGAGATGGGCAGTAACATGTTACAAGTAATCCGATTACTTTTTTCCAGTAATTAGTATTGTAAGGGATTATTAAAAAGTAATTAGATTACTGTTACTTTTCCGTAAGCACACTGCGTTAACTGTGATTTAATTTGTAAGAGTGTCTTGTGACAATGACGTACGAGTGTGCGACGTCGGTGGGGACAGACTTGTGTAGATCAACAATGGATAACATGGAGTGCCGGAGAGAGTCCGACCACGCAGCGTTTAAATCTTGGAAATGCTGACATTACTTTGAGTTTGATTCTGTAAAAAGTGACAAAAACATTAGCATCTGCTGTACACTCTGCATGGGAAGAAAACTTCTTTCTACAGCGAAAAATTAAATTCACAGAGAAACCCCCGGATCCCCCCACTGACATGACCGCTGTGGCACCAGGCAAACCTCCACCAGCCCCACTCCTGCTACACAGGTGACAATAAATTTAAGAGTTGCTGAATCTTTGACTTTATTTATTTTTTACTGTGTTTTTACTCACAATAGTGAGTGTAAACACAAAAAATTATTTCATTTGATATGCTGGAATATGCAGAAAATAGGTTTAAATGTTAAACACATTTCTACCAGTCAGACTGTTGCATATAATTTTATTTTTGCTTGACGCATAAAGTTAAAAGACTAAAACTAATAAAACAAGTTTAAAAAAAACTTTTTCATTTGATTACATTTTATATTTATATTACACAGAAAAAAATAGAATTGTGCTGAAAGGTCTATTGCTTTATTACATATTCTGGTTGTTACGGCCTCTGGCCTCCAGGTGGCCCCGCCTTCCTCTATGGAAATCAAAGTGCTCCAGGACTCACGGGGGATTGGCTGGCCCGGACCTATGCCCGCCCCAACTTCATGCAGATCAGAGCGTGTCAGACCACTCACACCATTGGCTGCTGCAGGAGCCTTGAGTACGACAGACCAATGACACAGCTGCCTGCAATTACCTGAGAGTATAAAAGGCTGAGGATTCTTCATTCATTGAAGGACTTGCCTAGTGAGTTGTTTCACTAACGGTTTTCAGTTGTGTTAATAAACCTTATGTTTTTCTTCTTATCTAACCCCCTGGTCTCTGAGCTCATTTATGTTATGTCCGCTGTCGCCTAGCAGAGCCGGGTCGTAACATAAGTGGGGGCTCGTCCGGGATCCCTCATAGGGGGGTCTTTGTTCCTGGGAGGGGGGTTAAATTAAAAAAATAAAATAAAATGTCGGCTGCGTTTTGTTTACAGCACTTTATAGCTGCCCCATCTCTTGAGATTATCAATAGCCGTCGCAAAACTGATTTGCTGCAAATTGTGGATCACTTTCAGCTGCAGGTTTCAAAAACCCTCCGTAAGTGTGATATAAAAGCTTTAGTGGTGGACAAGTTGGTGGGAGCTGGTGTGCTTCAAGCGCCTGTTTTGCCTGTGGTCTCTGGTGTGCCAAGCCAAGCTGCCGTAGTGGAAGAGGGCCAAAATGGTTCTGGTGGGGATGGTGAGGGGGATGAGCGGGGAAAAACGCCGCGCACGCTTCCTCGCTATGACCCACTCTCTTCTGGGAGTTCAGAAGGCAGAGAAGGAGCTCGGCTGAAGGTGCGGCTGGCACGTCTCCAATTGGAGGCTGAGGAGAAGGCCCAGAACAGGCGGGTTCAGCTCGAAATAAGATGGCTGGAGATAGAGGCAGACAAAGCCGTTAGGCTCCGAAAGCTTGAGCTGGAGTCTCAGTCTCAAGCCTCATCTGTCTCTGCTGACAATTCCGGTCCCGCCTCCTCGTCCACTTCTGCTTTTAAAATCAATAAGTGCATTTCTTTAGTGCCCACGTTTAGAGAAACTGAGGTTGATACATACTTTGCAGCATTTGAACGTATCGCTGGCACGTTGCAGTGGCCTAGTGAGATTTGGCCTCTTTTGCTAATGTGCAAACTGTCCGGCAAAGCCCAAGAGGTGGTGGCGGCGCTTTCTTTAAGGGACTTTTAGATTACTCGTGCATTAAAACGGCTGTTTTGCAGGCGTACGAGCTAGTCCCCGAGGCCTATAGGCAGAGGTTTCGCCAGCAAAAGAAGTTGCCAGCCCAAACTTATGTGGAGTTTGCAAGGGAAAAGGGGGTTCTCTTTGATAAGTGGTGTGTTGCTTCGAAAGCGAGTAACTATGACGCTCTGCGCGAATTAGTTTTGTTAAAGGATTTTAAGAAATGTGTCCCTGAGCGTATTGTGCTATATTTAAATGAACAGAAAGTGACGTCACTCGCATCTGCTGCTGTTCTTGCTGATGAGTTTGTGCTCACTCATAAAGCCTCGTTTACTGGCAGTGAGAAGCCACGGGTTAGCCCTGTGCAACAGCCCCACACAGCTAAAGTGTCTGGGTCCAGGGAAAACCGTGAATGTTTTACTGTCATAAAACTGGACATGTCATTGCTGACTGTTTAGCCTTAAAACGCAAAACATCAAATGCTCAGCAACCCAAAGGGGTGGGTTTTGTAAGAGCTGAGGCCCGTCATGAGGTCCACGGTTGTGGTGGTAGGGTGCCAGACCCCTGTTTCGAACCATTCATTTTTGATGGCTCAGTATCGCTAACTGACAATCCATCTGAGTTAAAACCTGTGCGTATTTTAAGGGACACCGGAGGTTCTCAAAACTGTCATCCTCGCAAGTGTCTTACCGTTTTCTGCTGAAAGTGAATGTGGTTTTAATTCTGTTCTACGGGGGATAGAGATGGGTTACGCTCCCAGACCAGTTCACAGAGTTTTTATCAAATCAACCATTGCTACAGGATTTTTCCCTGTTGCTGTTTGCCCGGCCTTGCCAATAGAGGGCGTGGCCATGTTGTTGGGCAATGATATTGCAGGAGGGGTAGTGCTCCCTCGTCTGGAGGTTTTAGACAACCCCCTGAATCAGAAAACCTCTGATGTTTCTATGCACCCTGGGCTGTATCCAGCCTGTGCAATTACTCGAGCACAAGCTCGTAAAAATACTGATATTGCCCTCTCTGATTCTGTGTTGATGTCCTCATTTTCCGAGGAGAATGATGTACCCACTAACAGAAACAATGTTCTGTCACCCCCAGACTCAGTGAAACCTGAGGAGCCTGATCCATTTCCTAAGGTCTCTTTGCTGCCCTTGACTAGAGACCAGCTATCAGCAGCTCAATTAGCTGATGAAACACTACAGAGCTGTTTCTAACGTACGGTAAGTGCTGAGCAAGTCGAGAAAGAGCAACAAGCCTTTTTTGTAGAACGGGATGTTCTGATGCGTCAGTGGTCTCCACCAGGTGCAGAAGGTGCAGAATGGAGTAAGGTCAAGCAGATTGCCGTGCCCTCTGTGTACCGACAGAAAATCCTGGCCCTTGCCCATGAAAGCCAGTGGTCGGGACACTTGGGCATCACGAAAACATACCAGCTACTATTAAGACATTTCTTTTGGCCTGGTATGAAGCGTGATGTTTCTAAATTTTGCAACAGTTGCCATGTATGTCAGATTGCAGGTAAACCTAATCAGGTCATAGCCCCAGCTCCGTTGTGTCCCATTCCTGTAGTGGATCAGCCTTTTCAAGGTTCAAGGTTCAAGGTTCTTTATTTGACACATGCATAGTTAAACAAGTATAACACACAGTGAAATGTAGCCTGACACGCTCCTCGACATGTGCAAAAAAATTGGGGGGGGGGGGGGGGTGTAGAGGAAGAACATTATATATATATATATATATATATATATATATATATATATATATATATATATATATATATATATATATATATATATATATATATATATATACAGTGGGGCAAAAAGGTATTTAGTCAGCCACCGATTGTGCAAGTTCCCCCACTTAAAATGATGACAGAGGTCAGTAATTTGCACCAGAGGTACACTTCAACTGTGAGAGACAGAATGTGAAAAAAAAATCCATGAATTCACATGGTAGGATTTGTAAAGAATTTATACGTAAATTAGGGTGGAAAATAAGTATTTGGTCACCTCAAACATGGAAAATCTCTGGCTCTCACAGACCTGTAACGTCTTCTGTAAGAAGCTTTTCTGTCCCCCACTCGTTACCTGTATGAATGGCACCTGTTTGAACTCATCAGATGTATAAAAGACACCTGTCCACAGCCTCAAACAGTCAGACTCCAAACTCCGCCATGGCCAAGACCAAAGAGCTTTCGAAGGACACCAGGAAAAGTATTGTAGACCTGCACCAGACTGGGAAGAGTGAATCTACAATAGGCAAGCAGCTTGGTGTGAAAAAATCAACTGTGGGAGCAATCATCAGAAAATGGAAGACATACAAGACCACTGATAATCTCCCTCGATCTGGGGCTCCACGCAAGATCTCATCCCGTGGGGTAAAATGATCATGAGAACGGTGAGCAAAGATCCCAGAACCACACGGGGGGACCTGGTGAATGACCTGCAGAGAGCTGGGACCAAAGTAACAAAGGTCACCATCAGTAACACACTACAACGGCAGGGAATCAAATCCCGCAGTGCCAGACGTGTTCCTGCTGAAGCCAGTGCATGTCCAGGCCCGTCTGAAGTTTGCCAGAGAGCACATGGATGATACAGCAGAGGATTGGGAGAATGTCATGTGGTCAGATGAAACCAAAGTAGAACTTTTTGGTATAAACTCAACTCGTCGTGTTTGGAGGAAGAAGAATACTGAGTTGCATCCCAAGAACACCATACCTACTGTGAAGCATGGGGGTGGAAACATCATGCTATGGGGCTGTTTTTCTGCCAAGGGGACAGGACGACTGATCCGTGTTAAGGACAGAATGAATGGGGCCATGTATCGTGAGATTTTGAGCCAAAACCTCCTTCCATCAGTGAGAACTTTGAAGATGAAACGAGGCTGGGTCTTCCAACATGACAATGATCCAAAACACACCGCCCGGGCAACAAAGGAGTGGCTCCGTAAGAAGCATTTGAAAGTCCTGGAGTGGCCTAGCCAGTCTCCAGACCTCAACCCCATAGAAAATCTGTGGCGGGAGTTGAAAGTCCGTGTTGCTCAGCGACAGCCCCAAAACATCACTGCTCTCGAGAAGATCTGCATGGAGGAATGGGCCAAAATACCAGCTACTGTGTGTGCAAACCTGGTAAAGACCTATAGTAAACGTTTGACCTCTGTTATTGCCAACAAAGGTTATGTTACAAAGTATTGAGTTGTATTTTTGTTATTGACCAAATACTTATTTTCCACCCTGATTTACGAATAAATTCTTTACAAATCCTACCATGTGGATTCATGGATTTTTTTTTCACATTCTGTCTCTCACAGTTGAAGTGTACCTCTGGTGCAAATTACTGACCTCTGTCATCATTTTAGGTGGGGGAACTTGCACAATCGGTGGCTGACTAAATACCTTTTTGCCCCACTGTACATTGGGTGAATGTGCAGTAGTAGCAGCAAGCAGGTGAATTCTGTACATTAATATGAATAGACATCTGACTATTTTACAGGATAGACAATATAAACATATTTAAAATTAAAGGAATGGAAATGTACATTAATCCTTGGTTTAGTGTCTGGAAGAGTCCTGTCTCAGTCAATTATAGTGCTTTTCTCCTCTCCTCCTCACCCTTATCTTCCCTGCTTAGCCTCTATGTCCTTGTCTTGTCTTGTGTGCATTACTTTCCCTGGAATAGCCTCCCACTGTCGTTCTCTAAAACCTAAAAGAGAATTATGGATTTGGTCAACTGGTCTCTGAATGCTATTGACACCCTTTTCTCAACGAGAAGCCTGGGTTCGGGAGATCCCGAGTGCCCTGCAGGGACTTTCACTGCCGGATACACGACGGACGGGTGGCAGAACTGGAGGATCATGTGCCTGGCGGGACTGTCGATCGAGGACGCTGAAGATATCTATCTATTCGGAACCGTGATAACAGGGTTCGTGCTGATCGGAGTTGGCTTAGCCCTGGTTTATCGGACAAATAAGAGAGCGGAACTGGCTGTTCAAACCCCCCCAAGGCCGCCCGCTGGAATCGCAATGGAACGAGGCGCAACCTCTCACAACGAACGTAATATAGTCAACACCTTGGAGACGCTTGCAGCTGCTGTGAAGGCTCAAAACAACACCGTTGAGCGTATGGGGGGATACATCAGAGAGAGGCCTGCTCAAAATGAGACCCTTGAGCGACAGTTGGAACACATCGCGGAACAGATCACTGCAGTTGTGAGATCTCAGAATCAAAAGAATGATAACACCATGGAACAGAAGTTTGATACCATCATGGGGAGGCTCGCGACTCTCCAACGGGAGATTGAGAGACCAGTGTCGGAGTGTTAAAGGGCAGCCTGAAAATTCTCCTGGGCTGCTCGCATGGAAATTTACAAAATCAACATTGAGATTGCGGACCCCCATCACGGCGCAAGCTGCAGGCCCAAGGCTGGAGCCGAACAATCACTCCCTGATAACGACTGTGTTACGGCTATTCTTTCCATCCCATGCAAGGACACCTGGATTGGCTGGAGGACTGTTTACTTAGCCTGATAGGCCGAAGGACACTGTATTTTCGTTGTTTTTTCTTATCAGCCTACCTTTCTGACATGTCTGCCCAATGTGATGTTTGTGTAAAGTTGGTCAGAAGGTTCCTTTGTAAGTGCGCATGCGCCATTAGGGTGCTGCCTGCTGTAACCCTAATTTCCCTCGGGATGAATAAAGTATTCTGATTCTGATGTGAGAGGGCGGGTGTGTGTGTTTAGGGCACGGATGGCTTGGGGATAGAAGCTCCTCTTGAGTCTCTCTGTCCTTGCCCGGATGATGCAGAACCTTCTACCAGATTGCAGAAGTTGGAACAGTTTGTTGCCAGGATGGGACGGGTCCTTCAGTATCTGCTCTAGTCCGGCATCTCCTGGTGTAGGTGTCCTGAAGCAGGGGGAGAGTAATCCTGCAGCAGCGTTCTGCTGTACGGATCACTCTCTGGAGAGCTTTTTGGTCCTTCACACAGCTGTTCCCAAACCACGATGTCATGTTCTGTGTGAGGATGCTCTCCACAGCGCCTGTATAGAAAATCCTGAGGATCTCTGGAGAGACCCTGAACTTCCTCAGTTGTCGTAGGTGATACAGGCGCTGCCTAGCCTTTTTGGTCTGGACCTGAATGTGGGCAGCCCATGTCAGGTCTGAGGAGATGTGGACACCAAGATACTTGAAGGACTGCACCCTCTCCACTGGAGCTCCATTGATGATAATGGGCTTGTAGTCTCTGTGCTGACCCCTTCTGAAGTCCACCACCAGCTCCTTGGTCTTGCTGACGTTCAGCTGGAGGTGGTTGTCCTGGCACCACGATGCCAGATTCTTCACTTCATCCATGTAGGCCATCTCATCGTTGTTGGAGATGGCACCCAACACCACTATGTCGTCAGCAAACTTCACAATGGTGTTGGAGCCATGGGTGGCCACACAGTCTGAAGTGTAGAGGGAGTAGAGCAGTGGCGAGAGGACAATGTCAATGTCATAGTAGACTGTGTGGGTCCACTACCTAGAACAAAATCAGGAAAGTGTCGCGGTTCGAATTTTGAGGAAGAGACATACGACTGAAAGTCCATAGTGGGTCAACACAAATTATTTTATTAAAACACATATATGTGGTGAAGATCGGCTCTGCAAAACATCAGACTCCATCTCCCCCTTACAATAGGTGGGTGTAATATTTATACTTATGATGACCAGTACCTCGCGTCACTAAAACAGAACAGTTCCTCTTTCAGTTCCTCCAGATGCATCCTGTTATTCTACTTGTCCAGACTTAAACAACACTTGCAGTCAGTTTACCCAGACAGGCTATGTGTCTGTGTCGTTAATCTAAGTGCACGACCCCCCCCCCCCTACATCATCTGTTACCAGGCAAACTCCAGTGCAGCCTGCTGAATGCACACAGGCAATATGTAGTAAATTATACTGTAAACATGTAGGCAACCTTTCAATAGCTGAACTTTGCTCCATTGATCGGCCAGACATCGCGCTGCCCGTAGCTTCAAACCATTAACCTTCCTGCCTTCTTGGGACCTTTTTGTGCCACTGCTATGTGTTAAATGGCTGCCATTTCCACTGTGTTCAGTGGAATATAACCAAACTTGCCACAGGATAGTTTTTACCTGTCAATGTTAATATTCCAGTGTGAATTCCTTAAATCAGCCTAAAATGGCTGAGCAGCAGAAATCCCCACACCCATCACCCTGGGGACCATTTTCTGCCCATTGACTTCCATTATAAATGCTATTTTTCAACCCCAAATTATCATCATATGATTTTATTTTTTCTTCTTTTCTTGGATGTCAATGAAGACTCAGGGCCTTGAAGTTTTAATTTTTAAATTGCAAAAAAAATGCAAAAAAATAATGGCAGGTCAAAATGTATGTTGGTGCCAATCTTTGGTCCATCTAAAGGCCTACTTATAATGACAATCACATATTACTTCAACTGGTTTTTTGTGGAAATATTTAGTTTCGTTTTTTGGTTTTTGGGGCTTATAACACAGGGCGCTCATGTAATAACACTGGGATTTGAAGGGTTAAAACAACGAAAATATAATTAAAACTTTACATGAATATTTCAGGGAGAAGTAGTTTTACAAGGTTGGCTAATTTAAAGTGGAATAAGATATGGATATATGGTCTTTTTATGGCGTGGCTGAGAATGGTCCCTAGGGTGATGGGTGTGAGTTTTTTAAAGGATGGCAGGAGGGTTAATTAACTTAACCGAGCTTCAACCCTTTACTTATGCAATATGTGTATAACATGATTACAGTTGCACCTGCAATGAAAGATTATTATGTGCTTATGCTAACACCTGAAATACAGACTTTAATATAACCTCACCAGTTTCAATAAATGTGTCAATGAAATGATAACAATGATAAATCATAAATGATGCAACAGTAATAATAAGGATTATGGATGTAAAATAATATTTCATCTCGACAAAAGCAATACCTTCTCACGATCATGTGTGCAGCTACCCGTTTCCCCGAGGCTGTCCCGTTACATAAGGTTACAGCAAAATCTGTTGTTAAGCCGTTGACAACATTCTTTTCAGTGTTTGGCTTGCCAAAGGTCATACAGACCGACCAGGGTTCAAACTTTCAATCCAAGTTTTTCAAACAAGTGGCTAGCACTCTAGGTGTCAAGCATGTCGTGTCCTCTGCTTATCATCCTTAATCGCAAGGTGCATTAGAGCGGTGGCATCAGACCTTAAAGACGATGCTACGCAAATACTGCCTAAAGTCTGAAAAGAGCTGGGATGAGGGAGTTCCATTTGTGTTATTTGCTGCCCGTGACGCTGTGCAGGAGTCACTTGGTTTTAGTCCTTCTGAACTGGTATTTGGCCATAGGCCACGGGGACCCCTCAAAGCTCTGAAAGAGGGGTTTTTGAGCCCACATGGAGTTTTCGAAATAAATGTAAGCAGTTATGTAAAGCACTTCTGTGAGCGGTTGAACCAAGCCAACGCTCTGGCTAAACAGCACCTTGCCGCTTCACAGGGAAAGATGAAACGCCATTATGATAAGGCTTCTGTTAAAAGAACCTTTCAGGTGGGTGACCAGGTTCTTGTGCTCTTGCCTGTTCCAGGCTCAGCCTTGTCTGCTAGGTATAGCGGCCACTTTAAAGTTTGTGAAAAGAGAGGGGAGAGAGATTATGTAATTTGCACTCCCGACCGCAGACGCAAAACACGCGTCTGTCACATAAACATGTTGAAACTGTACCATCCTCGGTCAACGCCAGAGCCTGCTGGGTTCTGTGCTCCTAGACTGTCTTCTTCCGTTTGGCCGCATACGCCGTCAGCGTGGCAGCAGAGGTTGAAAACACCTAAGAAATAAGATAAATTGTTATTTCCATAGCCCTTTTACACACAATGAAACACATAAACATAGAACCACAAAAGACCTGCAACATACCTGAGTGGTGAATTCATTGCGATCTGTCTGTCTAGTGGATTGAGGAATTTCCCTGCGAATCTTGTTGACTGTGCCGAGGATGGTGGTTTTCCGTCTAAGAAGTTTTTGCGCAAGTGAAAGCGATGTGAAAAAATTGTCCGTGGTAACATTTCTGCCCTTGTCTAGGAATGGTTCCATCAGCCTCATTACTACATTTTCAGAAGGTCTCTCCCCAGTGGGACGATTGGGGTCCTTGCCAAGATATGGGAAGACATTGCAAATGTACTTGGATTTTAGGTCGCAAGCCACCCAAAACTTGATCCCAAACTTGTCAGGTTTACTTGCAATATACTGCAGGAAACAGCACCGAGTCTTTGATGGGAAAAGCTGTTCATCAACGGTGATATGTAGACCAGGGTTGTAGCACGTGATGCAGTTGGTGACAAATGATCCCCACACACTGGAAATTGCAGCGAACTTATCAGTCTTTGCTCGATCACTGCGGGTGGACTTGTCATCAAAGCGTAGGTGTTGCATGATGTCTTGGAAGCGGTTTCGTGCCATAGTTCCAATTATCTGTGGGTTTCCCAGGTTTGCTGACCAGCAGTCATTTACAGATGGAACCCTGTAAACTCCCCGCAAGATGATAATTGCAATAAATGCCATTAGTTCAGGGAGGTCCATGAACCAATGAACATGCTCCGTTTGCTGTGCATGTTGAATAGTCCATTCTTGAATGCTACGAAGCATGTCAAGAGTGATGAAACACAGGAAGCTATGAAGGCGACTCGAGATACTTCTCCTGGCCTTAGCCGTTGGCTCTCCATCTGCAGCGTACGCTTCAATTGGGGTGAAAGGGAGACGGGTCCCCACATGTTCTTCACGCCACACTGTGCCATCTTTCGCTGTCTCAGTCCCCAAACAAGCTCTCTTTTTTCTTAATAATTTTTGACTGTAAGTTGAACACTGAATACAGTCTACGGCAAACATCTACAAACTGAGTAAAGCCAGTGTCACAGTGTAACTACATTAAATACATCACACTTCAGTAAAGTCGTAGTGTTTAAAAGAAAAACTACAATTTCAGTTTGGATGAATCTGGGTTTATTATTTCTGACGAAATCAGCTGCTCTGTGATTTACAAACAAATATGTAGTCAGCATCATCATAACTAACACATGCATGTATTTATGAACCTGTAGTATTTGTACACGCAGTTTGTGTAGTATATCAGTATAATTATATACTAACCTGTGGTATTTGTAGTACTTGTACTGTTACTGTCATTTCCTCGGGGATTACTAAATATTCTGATTACAGTTCTCGGGTGTTTCTAATAAATTGGCCGTGCGTGATGACGTCTGCTCAGTCGATCAGCTGCTGGTTCTGGTATACGTGAGTGACGTCACGGTCACGTTCCCCCTCACGCTCCGGTCTATGATGTCACGGTCTGTCAATCCCGCAGAGGGCGGGGTCTCCTTGCGCCGCGATTGGCGAGCCAGGCGGTGACGTCAGCGGGCGCTGAAGGGGAGGGGTTTATCCCGGAGAGCGAGTGTCCGCGCGCTCCGTCAGCCGCATCCTTGTCATCAGGGACTTGGAGAGCCTCCATCATCACCTCGTCTTTCATCACCTCCATCACCTCCGTCAGCTCCATCATGTCCGGCTCTAAGGAGGACAACTGGAAGGGCTCGAGTGAGTGGCGGGAATTCTTCTGGAACCCGAGGACGCACGAGCTGCTGGGCCGGACCGCCGCCAGCTGGGGTCAGTACCACGGTATCCGTGCGCGTCTCCGCGAATCGGTTTGTCTGTTCACGGTATCTGTGCACGCGCACAGCTGATTATTGATTACTGATCGATCACACGGATCGATCGTGCTAACGGTCCATTTATCAGCCACACTCTGATCATTGATTGAGCAGAGGGCAGCCGGTTAATCGATAACTAAAGCTGTGGTTTCCAAACTGTGGGGCGGGACCCTCGGGGCAGACAGGATGTTTTAGCTCTGAACTGATGTATTGATTATAATCAATGAGTATTGGAGCTTTGTTAGCAGAGGGCTTACCTGTGAACACCTGCTGAGGACAGCACTAACACACCTGAGCTCCTGATGTCAGCAGGGTGCTCCCACCTGTCCAGGTGTACCTGCCTGTCACAGGTGGGTTGCTACAGTCGTCCTGTTGTCTGCTCCTGGGCTCACTCACAGCAGAGATCACACACAGAGTGCTTTATTTTCTGACATTGTTTAAGATGAGACCGTTCATATGTTTATAGCACCACAGAACTCTGCACCTCGCCTCCTTTGTCTCTCCACACGTGGGGAGGAGGTGCTGTGAATCTCATTGTACATGCTTACACTGCCTGAGCGTCTGCTTACCTGGATGCATCCAGGTGATCGTCCCAGGCTGTTTCTGATTGGATGAAAGCTCTGTTGGTCAGCACCTCGGCTTAAATCTGGTTTGTCTCAGACTGAGTCAGCTGCACCTGAAGAGGTGTGTTTGAGGTCAGAAACAGCTGTTTCCAGGTGTGTCTGTGAGCTCAGAGCTCCATCCTCAGGTGATCTGTTCCACGGTCCAATCAGCTCGCTGTGTCACAGGTGGACTCAGAGATCAATACAGTCACAGACTTCAGTTACTGATAGTCGATGTGATCAAACATCAGGAGGAACGTCTGTCTGATTCTGTTACAGTGAAGGCTGATAACTGATCACAGCTGATCAATAACCCTGATCAGCTCTGATCGCTCTCATGACGACCAATACTGAAGCAGTGATGTTGGCAGCCTCTCTCTCTCTGAGTGAGAGTGATGCTTGCTCGCCCTCTGACAGCCATGTCCTGTATGAAGGTCATTCTTTAATGTGTGTGTGTGTTCAGAGTACCATCCAATCAAACTCGTCCGCTTAATCCAGATTAAGACACACTCACTCTCTCACACACACACGGGCAGATATGTTAGTGTGCTCCTGAGGACTCTTAAAGGGACAGTACAACATGTCACTGACTCAGATGGAGGTTGTAGTCACTCTACTGGTCACATGACCATAGTGGGTGGAGACAAAACATCCAGAATCAGGCTGTTAGATCACAGTGAGGTCGCGATTTTTCAGGAGGGAGCTCAGGAGACGTTCTTGTTAAAATGATCTTCAGCTGGTCCTTGAGGGGGTACCAGTGTTATAGAAGGTTCTAGATTATTCTGAAGGGGAACAAGCTGTGTTTGGACAGAGCTGATGGAGTTTCTGTGGAAGGCCTGTTGGAAGGACGGAGGGGTGGTAGTGCTCTGGGTGGAACCAGTCACCTCAGCTTTATTCACACAGTACCAGTTCACAGCAGTGAGACAGCGTTTCTCTGAGCTCCTGTCAGAGGTCAGAGGTCACAGTGAAGAAACACGTCTGCAAGGCGTACACACAGCTCTGTTATCACTTCCAACATAAATGAAGACAGAAAACTAAACAGCAGTGACGTTTGCAGGGTTACTGAAGTTGGGCTAGCTGGTATATAAAACTTCCCTTCATGTCTAAAATTTTAGACATGAAGGGAAGTTTAGAAATCGGCCTGTAATGTGAAAGAGCGTTGGGGTCAGAGTGGCTTTTCTTCATAACTGGTTGCACAACTGCGTGCTTGAAGGCAGTTGGAACTCAGCCTGATGACAAGGAAGAGTTCATTAAAAGTAAGATACAGGGTCCAATAGTGGTCAGCTTCCTTAATAATGCGGGAAGGAAGAATGTCATGCAGCATATTGCAGCTTCTCAAACGATCAATAATTTCTTTTAAAGTTGAAAAGGATACGGGCTCAAACTGTTGAAAAGCCATAGAGCATTCAGACTGCCGGCAGATATGGCGCCCTTAGTGCTGAGATCTTATCTATAAAGTAATTTCAGAACCTTTCACAGAGCGCTGGGGAGCATCCCTCTGAGCAGCAGAGCAGGGATTAGAAGATTTTAAATATTAGTAATAATTTCTGACAGAAATGAAGCTTTTGCAGTTTGGACAGTCTTCTGATATTTTGATCGGCAGTTATGCAGGATGTCCAGGGACACCTGAAGTTTGTCTTTTTTCCATCTCCTCTCAGCTCGGCGACATTCCCGCCAGAGAGCGCGAGTAGATTCATTCAGCCATGGTTGGTAATTGGCCTTCAGTGTTAAGTCATTAATGGAGCCACAATGTCTGAAATCGAGGAGCATGTTGAAATAAAGGAGTTAGCAAGTTCATCAAACAATATAGCTGTATTACAGTAGATATCATAAAAAGTAGAGTTAGTAAAGGCCGCAGAGAAGCTGGTGATCCGTACATCTGTACATCCGTACATCCGTACATCCGTAATGCACACGTCCAGACTGGATGACAATACCAGATCAAGCGTGTGGCCTTTAACTGGCACTAGAAGGCATGAGCACATCACCCCTGTCCTCGCTAACTTACACTGGCTTCCCGTCAAATATCGCATTGGTTTCAGAATCCTTCTGCTCACTTTTAAAATTCTAACTAACGTGGCCCCAAGCTACCTAACTGATGTCCTTGATCTGTACAACCCAAGGCGAGCACTGAGATCCTCCAGCCAACTGCTCCTAATGCAACCAAGGTCTCATTTAACAACCAGAGGTGACCGTGCTTTAGCTATTGCCGCTCCTAGACTCTGGAATAATCTCCCAGTCGAAATCCATACATCGGAATCAATTCAATCCTTCAAATCATGCTTAAAACCACACTTGTTTAACTTAGCTTTTGAAACGAATCACTTTGAATTTCATTGGGTCTGCACTACACCAACTAAATGCAATTTTAAGTATCATTGTACTATTTGTTTCTTTTTCTGGCCGCATGCGGTTTTATTGTGAAGCACTTTGATGTACACTAGTCTTTTAAATGTGCTGTAGAAATAAATTTTGACTTGACTATATAATGATGTTCTTTTGATCGCTAGCGACACAGCTATGTTAGCATAACACAGTGAAGCTTGAGGATGAACGCTAACCCTTTTCCACTCAATAACAGTTAGCATGAGGGTTCCCGATGGTTAGGGACAAATGCAATCGCATGGCAGGATGCTGTAAACGGACCAAACTTCAGTCAGGAGAACAACTGAGATAATCCATCCACAATACGAGGTTAGTCATTAATATACTGTAACAACATGGGAATAGAGCAGCTGTGAGAGAATTTAACATTAATGAATCAATGGTACAGAAGTGGAGGAAGCGCAGTTTTTGGCTTTCCTCATGTTCCGAAACATGAACATAATTTGCATATGATATTGCTTGCAGCCGCTGCAATGCTTTCAACCAAAACAGGTGCAGCTAGATGACACCATCAACATGCTCTATCGTGGTAGAGCGGTATAGTCAAAATCTACTGTTGGAAAGTTGAAAGGCTGTCCCAACCTTTCTGTTTTGGAGGCAGTGAACGCAGCGTACAGTCGAGTTTTAATAGCTTACTTACATCTGGGCTTGTGTTGGTGCTCTGCGCTGGCTGGAGTGGTTTCTTTCAGAGTCGCGTTTATCGGTGTGTGTGCAAACACATACAAGGAATTTGGTTCCGGTTGATGGTGTCTCTGAAGCACCACAGTGTAAAACACAACAACATGTAAACGGCACCAACAAAATAATAATTCTATATACATAAAAAACAGGATTACAGAAATGAATACCACAGAGTGTATAATGTACAATTATATCTAGCAATGTGAAGCAGTGTGACAGGTCAACTGTTTAGCAGGGAGACACCATACCAGACTATGATGGACAGACTCAATGACTGCAGTGTATTTACAAGCTTCCCTCTTCCGCTTTTCATGGGTGGCACCTTGTACTTTTCACTCTCCTTTTTCCCCCTACCTCACGTTCACACACACATAATTCTGTCATAAACGGTAGTAACCAGACCAAAAAGCAGCATTTCTGTGCTTTTTTTCCTGAGCTGTGATACACTTTGAATTCTAGCCAATCATTTTACGTTTCGAGGATAGTAGGCGGGTCCAGGTACGTACGTTCTTTTAGAGCAGAGCTACAGATTAAAAATGCCCAAGGCGAAGCGGTCAAAGTCTGGCTGTACTTCACAGCAAAATATGCAAACTCAGCAGCCTGCAACAAGTGCTTTAAGCTGATACTGTGATACTGTCAAAGGAGGTAACACCTCGAATCCGATGAAACTCCTGGCGACGCATAGCGTTTATTTTTAAAGGCCGAGAAATGCGCCGTATTTGATAGCTTGCTGCGAGACCTCACACCGAGCACATCTACTGCGGGTGGGTTGCCTGTTATCAGCCTGTTATCGGAGTTAGCAACATCCCCCAAAAACCCGAAGAGGAGAGTCCTGGCCCCTAGCCCTGCCAGTGTAGCAGGAATGATGAGGATGATGATGCAGCAGCAGCCGTTCTTCTCTGCGTGAGTAGCTTAATGTTGTTCGTGTGTAATTTACGTTGAGTAGGCTAACCACGTTATTACATTAATGCATGTAAGGTGAACTAGCAAACATCATCATAGCTACATGCGGCTGTCTTCTTGTTTGATGGCAGATACTCCCTTCACCCTGGCCAAAAAGGCTAAAATGACCAAAGAAAAAGTGGGAAACAGTTAAACATGAGAGGTTTTTGGACAAAGTTTGTGTTTTTTCCATTGTTTAAGCACTGCTTCCAGCCAAGAGTGATGCCATATATGCCCCATAGCTGCAGAAAAGGCTAACATTGTTATCTTTTTACAAAAAACCAGCTGAACATGAGAGGTTTTTGGGCAAAGTTTGTGTTTTTTTCCATTGTTTAAGCACTGCTTCCAGCCAAGAGTGATACCATATATGCCCTATAGCTGCAGAAAAGGCTAACATTGTTATCTTTTTACAAAAAACCAGCCGAACATGAGAGGTTTTTGGACAAAGTTTTTGTTCTCCATTCTTCAAGCACCGGTTTGAGCACTGTTTGAGCACCGGCACCGTTTCAAAAGTACCGGTTTGGCACCGGTATCGGATAAAACCTAAACGATACCCATCCCTAGCCATGAGGCTACATTCTTTAGCGCTATGCCTGTAAAACTCTGCTCATATTGCATCCATATTAAATCATTTTTTGAATAATTTGAAAAATGTTTCTTCACGTCAATATGTGAGCCGCAAGTGGGGATGACATGGACTGCAGGTGACCTGCAGGCCACAAGTTTGAGACCCCTGGCCTAAAGGAAGCATGTATAATGTAAACAGAATTGGTCCTAGCACTGAACCCTGTGGAACACCATAGTTGACCTTGTGTCTACAAGTCACCAATTTATCCAGACAAATATAACACAGACAGCACTGCCTTCAATCTAACAAGGTAGTACAGAGCTCTTAATGAAACATTAGAAAGCTTATCAGACCAAAATAACTGCACAACCTGGCTCAAAGGATGTGACAAGGAAGAGAGAGACCACACAAAGGCTTAATATGCTATAAGATATTTTAATGGAACAAAGTAAAGAAACCTAAAAACAGATTAAGTGGTGCGACATCCATGGCTGAATGCACCATATCAGGATAAGTTCTCGATCACCCAGGGAAGCATAAGGAGCGAAGAAGGAGACCTGGATGTTCAGTCAGAGTTTCTTTATAACACACTGGGGACTGGCCTACTGGTGTGCTGCATCTGAAACTGGGTCAGCTCCACCAACTAGACACCTGAAAGAGACAGGCGACAGGAAAGCAAGGCTAGCCCACTGGCTGTCACAGTGAACAGGTAAAACCTCTGTTGGAGTCGCATTCAGGCAGCTGTACAGGACTTTGACGATGACAACAATGGGTAGATTATATCCTTAAACTCAGCTCTGCACTTTCAGAAAGACATCTACTGGGATGAAATCAGTGATGGGGGACATACAGGACAGTGAGGACCTGTTTGTTCTCCACCAGTTCTCTGCCACTATATCAGGGCTCTAGACTAACTTTTTGCCAGGGTTGCACCGGTGCGCCGAAATTTTTCAACCGCATCGCTTAACACCGCAGTTTTACATTTGCACTTTTTAGGGGGGGGGAATTGAAGTCCATACAGACAATATTGATTTGTAAATTATTAACTAACAAACTTGTGCTTAAAGTGCTTTGTCAATATTGTAGAAAATGTTGAACTTAATCATCACATCGCCTTCTCTGACGACCTGTTTGCTGCTGTCTGCTGCTGAAAGGCAGTGGGGAGAGGGGACACTTGGGCAGTGCATTTATTGCAGCATATAATGTGTTTCCTGTATACACTGTGCTTTTTCAGCATTCAAAGACTGATGGCACCGTGTCAGAGCTGGCTATGAATTTCAGACGGATCAGGCCTTAACGAAAAAGTTATCAATCCTTCTTTTCATCTTTTCTTATTACCCACAGCTACATCCACTTCTGTCGTGGCTAGGCTGCTCACTAGGGCTGGGTATCATCACTGATTTCTATGATCCATTCGATTCCGGTTTTCAAAATCCCGATTCGATTCAACTTAGCCTCAGACAGTCAGAAATATTATAATTCTGATCATTTATCAGTACTGATACACATGAGACTTCATCAGAATTGTGAACATCACAGCAGATGCCTTTGTGTGAAAGTAACTGAGAATAAAACACAGAAAAACATGAAGGAGATTTTCCTGGTCTGGCTTTTTGTAGCGGATAACCTTAAAAATATTCTACAATATTCTGAAATGTAGCATAATTTTAAGAAGTTTACATTTCTTCAGTATTGAACAGCAGAAATTAGGCTTTCTTGTCCGAGGTCATTTAAGTGAAAAAAGAAAAAGACAGCGCTGTAAACAACGGTAGACTGGTGGGTAATAAGCGAATGAATGATGCAGAAAACAGAGATTTGAGATGGGAAACTGTTCTTGAAGTACACACAGAGAGCTGTGCAGGAAGTGTGATTTTTATCGTGGTGGAAGCAAAACAGCAAAAGTCAGAGGGAATTCATGACAACATTGATCAAATGTGAAGCGCAGTTTGCTGCTTCTTCTGCTGCTGGCTCGGCGAATTTTGGTTGGAGAGACAAAACCTGCAGCTTAGAATCAGCGCAAAAAGACGTAATCACAGCGGACCGGACGCATCAGGATTCCTAAGCTCCGACAGCGTGTCCGTCTGCGGGCCGTCGGGTGAGAAAGCCGAGAAAGACAAAGCTGATTCTGATGCGTCGGGTCCGTTCTGTGTTTACGTCTTTGTGTGGAGTCCGTGTACCTGCTCTCATCTGCTGTTTGGTTGTTGTTGAAGTGGTTTTGTGAGCTTTAATCTGAGAATCTGGCGGCTCTGACAAAACACAGTTATATTTAAAAGTCGATTCAGGATTTAATGAATCGATATCGCTTTATTCAAGCTACTCACCTCCCACTTCCACCTGCACTTTCAACTGGACCACGGCCAATCAGATCGGTTTAGTCCACGATAGGGGCAAAATGTGTGTCTGTTGTTGACCACAGAGAAGGCTGCAGATTTTTTTTTTTTTTTGCTACCCGAACAGTTGGTTGCACAGGTGCAACCAAATATTTTTTTTTAGTCGCACCACAGAAAAATTTGGAAGGGATTCTGTGGAACCTGATTGAGATTTTTACAATGCTTTTGTTTTGTGTTTCCTTTTTTGTTGTTGTTGCTGTTCTGTCTGAAGATCACCTGCTCGGGATTCAACTTATTAAGAACCGCAACTGGCAGATGCACATAAGCAGTTTTGGTCAAGTTACTTGAAAATAGTACTTAGTTATTAATTACTTCTTCAAGAAAGTAAACCAATTACTTTACTGATTACTTATTTTCAAAAGTAATTAGTTACTTAGTTACTTTTTAAAAACATGTCACACAACCGGTGTTACGACCCGGCTCTGCTAGGCGACAGCGGACGTAACATAAATGAGCCCAGAGACCAGGGGGTTAGATAAGAAGAAAAACATAAGGTTTATTAACACAACTGAAAACCGTTAGTGAAACAACTCACTAGGCAATAGAGTGATTTTTAAACAAACATAACAAACAACTCAAGTAACACTATTATTAAAATCACACTTCATGCACAGCTAGCTCTCTCTCTCTCTCGCTCTCTGTACTTCAAGAACAGTTTCCCGTCTCCAATCTCTGTTTTCTGTATTATTCATTCACTTATTACCCACCAGTCTACCGTTGTTTACAGCGCTGTGGCTGCTGTCTTTTTCTTTTTTCACTTAAATGACCTGGGACAAGAAAGCCTATTTTTTCTGTTGTTCAATACTGAAGAAATTTAAACTTTATATGCAGAACATTGTAGAATATTTTTAAGGTCATCTGCTATAAAAAGCCAGACCAGGAAAATCTCCTTCATGTTTTTCTGTGTTTTATTCTCAGTTACTTTCACACAAAGGCATCTGCTGTGATGTTCACAATTCTGATGAAGTCAGTACTGATAAATGATCAGAATTATAATATTTCTGACTGTCTGAGGCTAAGTTGAATCGAATCGGGACTTTGAAAACCGGAGTCGAATGGATTATAGAAATCAGTGATGATACCCAGCCCTAGTGAGCAGCCTAGGCACGACAGAAGTGGATGTAGCTGTAATAGGAAAAGAACTATAGCTAACTTTTCTGTTAAGTTAAGGCCTGATCCTTCTGAAATTCATAGCCAGTGCTCTGACACGGTGTCATCAATCTTTGAATGCTGAAAAAGCACAGTGTATCCAGAAAAACACATTATATTATATAAATTATTATAAAATTTGTGTGCACCTAAATTTTGTGCCGGTACGCCTAACTTTTTAAAGTTAGGCGTACCGGTACGCGCATGGCAAAAAGTTAGTCTAGAGCCCTGCCTTCCAAAACACGGAGCTCTCCAGGAGTCCATCACCATTCTGGTTCGCAGCCTCAGGAAAAGGGGATACTCCCCCTTTTCCTGAGGCCAAGACCCTATTCTCATTATTCAACTCCTTTTACAGGCCACCTGACTCTTTGCCCGCTCATATCTATTCATCTAACTTCTGCGACTCTCTAATCCTATGAATATTTTCAGTGATGCTCAATGTAGCTCCTCCGTCTTAATTCCACCCCCTTCTCACTTCCCTTCTGTTTTTCAACTTCTGTCTTTAACTGATATTGCTGATCTCATCCACAAATCAAAGTCTTCTACCTGCCAGCTTGATCCTATTCCCACAGTCCTTGTCAAAGCCTGTCTACCCCCTCTCCTTCCCCTCATATCTGCTATTATTCACTCTTCACTCACTGCTGGAACTGTTCCTGCCGCCTTCAAAGTTGCCACCATCACCCTAATCCTGGAAAAAAAAAAAACAGGTCTAGATCCCAACAACTTTAACAATTTTTGTCCTATCTCCAATCGACCATTTCTCACAAAAATTCTTGAAAAGTGGTTGTTTCACACGTCCATCTACACCTAACTGATAATAACCTTTACGAACAGTTCCAGTCTGGTTTCCGTCCTCTGCATAGCACCGAAACTGCTCTTATAAAGATAACAAACAATCTTCTTATGGCAGCTGATTCTGGTCTCCTCTCCATCCTTATTCTCCTTGATCTGAGTGCAGCCTTTGACACCATCTCTCATCCCATTCTTCCTAGCAGATTAGCTTCTATTGGCTTCTCTCATACTCCCTTAGCCTGGTTTAAATCATACCTGTCTGACCCGACTCAGTTGATTCAATTGAAATCCTTCACTTCTCAGCCTTCTCCTCTATCGACTGGGGAGCCCCAGGGATCTGTCCTCGGGCCCCTCCTTTTCATCATTTACCTTCTTCCACTCTGACACATTTTTCGTAAATATACCATTCAGTTGTCTAAGGAGTTTGGAAAGAAAAGCGTCTGGACTTCTTTGAGTTGCTTGAAGACGTTTCACCTCTCATTCGAGAAGCTTCTTCAGTTCTAAGGGTCCAATTGGTGGGGAGTCCCAGATTTAAACCCAGTGGGAGTTTCCCCCCAAAGAGGGACAAAAGGACCCCCTGATGATCCTCTACCTAATCGCATGAGCCAAGGTGTGAAAGCGGGTGTGGGTCCTAATCAGCCAGGGTTTCGGGTGAGCTCATTGTGAAACCTGGCCCCACCCTATCGTGTGATTTCCTGAGGTCAGATGGCCCAGGATGCAAATGGGCGTTAGGGCGTCTGGGAAGGGATCTCAAAACAGGATTATAGATGGCAGAGAGTTGGTGTCGTAAACCACCGCCTCTGTTCAAAGATGGTCGCTCACAGTAGACGTAAATGGCTTCTTTCTGTAATTCACTATTATTTGGCCTTACAAAAAAAATCCATCAACAACCTCCAACGTGTCCAGAGCTCTGCTGCCCGTATTATTACTAGGACTTCCTCTACCCACCACATCTCCCCAATCCTGAAGCAGCTTCACTGGTTCCCTGTTAAATTTCGCATTTATTTTAAAATAATCCTTTATACATTTAAGGCTATTCATTCTGTCTCTCTCCACCATACCTTTCTGATTTAGTACAGATGAAATTCCCATCTCAGTGCCTCAGATCTTCATCTTTTCTTTCTCTCTCTCTGTTCTTTCCGCTTGTCTTATTACAATGGGGGGCTTTTAGTCACTTTTCTTTTTAAGTCCACCCTCAAAACTACTCAAAAAAATTACTCTTATTGTTGTGTATATTTCCAGTTTTTCTGTTTTTGTTTAACATATATCTGCTTTATTTGCTGTACAGTGTTCTTGGGTTTTCTGAAAGGTGCTATTTTTGAATAGAATGTATTATTATTATTATTAGTAGTAGTAGTATTATTATTATAACAAATCGCAAATTACAGGCCGATTCATGTCAAAAATTTTAGAGAAAATATTGTTTCAGCAACTGCAGACCCATTTAGAGATAAACGGTATAAGTGATAAATTCCAGTCTGGATTCAAACCGCGTCACAGTACCGAAACTGCCCTACTAAGAGTTTTCAATGACCTCCTTCTAATTGCTGACTCTGGGCGCTCTGCCATCTTAGTTCTATTAGATTGTGTTTGATCTGTGTTTGGGGGTCTTAATCAGTTATAACTTTCTAGGTAGGGCAATAAAACAAAACATGCTTACTATCTTCTGCTTATTAGAGAGTTCAGTTCAATTCAGTTCAGTTCATTTTTATTTCAAACATTTCAAACATGTGCCTTCACAATCATTACAAAATATCATTCCATTATTTGTTTGAAAAGGAGTAGGCTGAAGTATTTACTTATTTGTCCGTACACCCTCATGTTTTACCTCTCATTCATTTAATTTTTTTTTGTCTTAAATTAAACAAACAACATATGAAACATATGAAGTAAAACAAAACATAACATACATAAATCAAAAACAAGAAATTAGCAAGCCCCACCACAGTATAGTTTCTTTCATATGAAAAATACAGAATGTGTATATTTGCAGATACACAAGTTATGGAAAACAAACAAACCAAACCAAAACAAAAAAAACAAAAAAGAACCACAACACCATTACCAGCAACATTACTGTCCTGGGTTAACCCCGTTTTCTTCATTCTTATACTTATTTAAAATTAGGTTTTTATATTTTACTTTAAACTGTTTTATGTTTTTACTGTCTTTTATTTCTTCCGTTAGACCGTTCCATAATTTAACTCCTGCAATTGAGATAGACATAGTTCTTAAAGTTGTTCTAGCACTTTGTATTTTTAAATTCCATTTCCCTCTTAAGTTATACCCACCTTCTCTTTCTATGAACAATTTACAGATTTCTTTGGGAAGCAATTTATTTCTTACTTTATACATTATTTGCGCTGTTTTAAGATTCACCAAGTCTTGGAATTTAATAGCTTGAGTTCTACAACATAGTCAATTTGGTTTACAACATACATGATATCTCTAAAGCTAGCTTATACAAAATGAGAAAAGTATAAATTTCATGGAAAACATTCAACTCTGAACAAACATTTTCATGTCATAAATTCATGTCTTTCCGTTATAAAGCTAAAAGGGTGCTTTTGTTAGCCCTGCATTCGGTTTTCCCACCGTTTACCCTGACTCTCGCTCTATGGCTGCTGTATACAAAGTAAATTGCCTCAAAACATCTGCATATGTGTGCAATATGATCCAGAAAGGTCTTTTTTTTTTGTCTTTCCATGACTTTGTACTTGAAATTGTTTTTTGCTAAGAAATAAACAATGATTCAATATCAAATTCTGACATTGTTTTAATATTAACGGAGGGTGCAAAAGTGATGTAAATTCAATATCAGATTTTGATGTTGATTCAATGGAATTGCCTGATATTGATTTAACATTGTTTCAGTGAATATTTGCTATCTGGGATAAGATGGACCCATGTGTGACACAAGGAAGGAAAATGCAACAGTGGCCAGGCCATGATTTGGTAGTACACCGGAAATTGCTTTATAAGACCTAGCTTGCCTCTTACCTAACCCCGAACAAGCATCCCAGCTACATCAATGATACACCAGATTTCCTGACAATGGTATTGAATGCTGAGCTGTAATCTACAAACAGCATTCTCACATACGTGTCTCTCTTCTCCAGGTGCGAGAGGGCGGTATGTAGTGTCAGGGCTGTGGCATCATCAGTGGACCTGTTGTGGCGGTATGCGAATTGTAGAGAGTCCAGTGAGTCGGGTAGTGCAGAGCAGATGAAGTCCCTGACCTGCTTCTCGAAGCATTTGCTCAAGATGGGGGTCAGGGCTACAGGTCGCCAGTCGTTCAATGAGGAGATGGTGGAGGATTTGGGTACAGGGACGATGGTGGCCATTTTGAAGCAGGCTGGGACTACAGACAGAGAGAGGGAAAGGTTGAAGATGTGTGTGAACACTCCAGTCAGCTGAGCCGCGCATGACTTGAGGACGCGGCCGGGAATCCCGTCCGGACCAGTAGCTTTGCGCGCGTTCACCTTCCTGAAGCACATCCACACATCCTCCTCAGACACAGTGTGCGCACTGACGTCATCCGCGGTGCGCACACTGTCCGGTCTCATGCTGTTCGCTGTGTCGAATCTAGCGTAGAATAAGTTTAAATCCTTGTGTTAACCATTCCTCGCCGTCAGTCCCCTGACCGTGGTCGGGAGACGCGAGGGGAGATGCTTGCTAACTTTTTTAACCATGACACACTCTCTCTCTCTTTTTTTTCTTCTTCCGCTCCCCGCGTTTCCTTCACGCGCATGCTCACACACACATCACATGCACTCCTTACTGCACCCAGTCACACACAAGACGGCAATTCCCGCAACACTTGTTACGTTCCCCTGAGGGGTCTAGGTGGTGAGGGGGAAGTAACAAAAAGTGTCCGGGTCAGAAAAAGGAGTCAAGGAGGCAAAAGGGTTCAAATAAATAGTTTTATTAAGGTAGCTCAACTAAAAGAGACGGACAAGCCGCTATCACCATTTAACTGCTCATCGTGTCTGCAGGCTTTGTTAATAAATTTCCACAACAGTAGCCACCTGTACAAACACACTAAGACAGATTTAATATCATTTTCATCACTACTTATTAACACTTTCCCTCTCTTATTCTTCTGTCCACATTTTAACACATCTCTGTCCATCACTCTTGGTTATACACCACCCACAGCACCTCTTACACACAGACACACTTCTCTTTACTGCATTCCTGTTTCTACACACTTCGTACTGCATGTATTCTTTCCCATATTTCTGAAAGAGAAAAAATAGATAAATCATGCAATCAAAACCTGGATTTGCGCGGACTAGGCAGAGGGATGCCTCCTATGGCCGTACTGCTGAGCTCAGCTTTGCGGACAAGCGTGTTCACCGTCCGGCCTTTTCCTTGTGGTGCAAAAGTGCTAAACACCGTAAACTAAGGACAGAGTCCTTTCCCATGACGGTCCTGAGATTAGGCATTGAATTCCTGAGGTTTCCCTCCCAGCGGTCCGTCCAAAAACAAATAAAACAACAACAAAAAAAACAACAACTCTTTTCTCTGTCGACAGCTCTTTCTTTCTCACACTTGTTTTTTTTTTAACCAGACCAAACTCTATGGCCAAAGAATTAAAATAAAACAAGATAAAAAAATAAAAATTGGGTTTTCACCCGGACCACCTGTAGGGACGCCCCCATTTGCTGGGCCCAGCTGCCATTGTACGAACAAGCGCGTCTGCTGTCCGGCCTTTCTGCCTTTTTTGCTGGTGCAAAACTGCTAAAAAACCATACACTAGAAGGCTGAACTTGTTGAGCTTCTAAGATCCTGCACTTACCACTGCAACAAGAATACCCACTAGAATACCCAAACTAAGTTTCTAGGAACCTGCACCCAATAATTGCAGCAGTAAGGAAGCGAGGCTTTCCCTGTTGGTCCGATTGAAAATGCTCCCAAATCAAAACATCTCACCGTTGCAGATCCTTTTCAGTGCCTCTCTTGGTTCTTTTAAAAATTCCTGCATGTGTGAGTCGCTGAAGCACACACCGCGGTTCCCCCTTTTTGAAAACAACGGTGAGACTGAGGCCATTTTACCTCAGGATGGCCAGTCACTGCGTGCCCGTGATTCAGTGAAACTCACCGGAGGAATTCTGCCGACAACGCCAAATTGTCGTGGAAAATTTAACAATAACCTGCAACACAGTCAGTGAGCTTGATTTGAAGTGGGTTTAATAAACACACTGCAATGTGGAGAGAGCATCCCAGTGAAACACCAGGACCATCTCTGAATTGTGGCCACCGCCCTCACATCTTCTATACAGACACACAGACAAAGAACATCCACAGACTCTCACATGTTGGTATAGCCCCCCCTCTCACAGGGGGCTATACCTCCTCCCTCACACAGAGAATTATGACCTTGTTTTCTGCTTGGCCGTCACCTAAAGATTTACATCCCTGATAAGCAGGAGTCCCACTATCTGTTTAACGTCTCCCATTACAACGGCCTCCCTGTGGTAACTTTCCACGTGCATGTAAACTAGTGACAGGAGTGCTCTCACTATGGTAAAGTGAGAAAGTGATATTACTATAACTAATGAGATGTGATTAAATATGTGATTAATACTAGAGATGGCACGATACCACTTTTTTATGTCCGATACCGATATAAATTTATCCATAAATTTGGATATCTGCCGATACCGATATGAATCCGATATAGTGTGTTTTAATCAATAAAACTGTTTTTTTAAATATCTTGCTGCATTTTGTATAAGTTCATACTCAAGTTTAAAACAACAACTACACTAAAGCTATTCTGTTATACCTGTATGCAAAAAAAAAAAATTTCATAATTCAGCAATACTGATCAATCTAATAGACTTAAACCTACACCATCCTCCCTTTTCTGGTATTTTAAAGAGTACTTAGCGTAAATATTAAGCAACTTGACTAATAGGGTTCCAACTCCCAGCAACAACAAAAATAAATAAATAAAAAGTAGGGAACCACCCCTCACGCTCCACCTCATGATGCTTAATCGACGTAATCAACCTTAATTTGATGCAGTGTGAAAAAATATGCACAGAAATCAATTATTTTTCAAGAAATATTATATAGATTCAACATCTTTCTTCAACAAAATTGGAGACTGCAGAGATGGTACCTTCCCAAAGGAAAAAGTACTATAGCTTACTAGGGTATATATATTAGACTTAATAGTCACTATATACAGTAATTGACTTCTATTCATTTTACATCAAATTAAAACTTTGGGTGTCAGATAATTATTTATTAAAAGCTCGACATTTTAAATGAGAATAAGAAAGAAAAGTATGTCTTTGTGCCCCCTTTTCCCTGTTCATGCCCTATCGGCCCCCCTGGCTAAACTTAGCTAGATCCGCCCCTGCACAGTTACCAGCGTCAGCTACGTAGAAAAAGATCCTGGTGTAGAAAGTAATATTAAATAAATTCTAACAACAGCTTATCAAGCTTAAACGTGCTGCTGTTGTTGTTCAGCCGCTGGTTTCCTCTTTCTGCTGCAAAGTGGGCCAAAAACAAACAAGAGAGACGGACTTGCGACAGAAAAGCCGATCAGCTGATCATTAAGCAGTTTCATGATTGAAGTAGCAGCCAGAAGAGGCAGTCGCTTGTTAAGCTTAACACAGGAATGCTTTACAAACATTCAGAGATGGACTTACACACTTGCTTTACTTCTCTCGGGGATAACTTTGTCGGAGATGAAATGCCGGGTTGCGAAGCTCCGCAAACTATTACGTATCGTATCGTATCGGACCGATACCGATACGTAATATCGGATCGGTCCATCTCTAATTAATACATGAGAAAAGAAATCTGCCACCACATTATTTAATTATTTAACATTCAAATTGAACTAAACAGTCACAGATTCATGTAGTGACTGTGTGCACGTTACAAGACTATTAATAATGACACATTTGTTCCAACAAGCTCTCTGAAACTGATCTTTGTATTTTTCCATGTAACACATCCATCTTCATCCGCTTTATCCGAGGCCGGGTCGCGGGGGCAGCAGCCTAAGCAAAGAGGCCCAGACCTCCTCCAGCTTACACACACAAACACACACATACGCGCACACACACAGACAGGCACACACACACACACACACACACACACACGTACACACACACGCACACACACACACACGCACGCACACACACACACACACACACACACACACGTAAACACACACAGACACACACACACACACACGCGCACACACACACACACACACACACGTACACACACACAGACACACACACACACACGTACACACACACAGACACACACACACACACGCGCACACACACGCCCGCGCACACACACACACACACACACACACGTACACGCACACACGTACACACACACACACACACGCGCACACACACACACACACACGTACACACACACAGACACACACACACACACACACACGCGCACACACACGCCCGCGCACACACACACACACACACACACACGTACACGCACACACGCACACACGTACACACACACACACACACGCGCACACACACACACACACACGTACACACACACAGACACACACAGACACACACACACACACACACACACACACGCGCGCACACACACACACACACACACACGTTTCTGTCTGTATTTCCGTGGATGTCACTTGCCAGCTGTCACTCAATGTCTCCCACGAGCACGTTTAGCTCTTTTAATGTTTTGCCCACTTGTTGCCCACTTGTTGCCCACTTGTTGCCCACTTGTTGCCCACTTGTTGCCCACTTGCACCTTTTTGTTTTTGTCTGTTTTTGCACAAAGACAGAAATGTGGCATGAGGCCAGTCTCAGCGGTGCATTCACAGCACTATATTTTCCATTCTGCCGATTATTAATAATGAAGCCTGTTATTAAAGAAGCACTAATAATACTGGAGCTGTTAACACACACGCTTACACACATGTGAGCAGGAAAAGTATCTTTATTCAAATGCAGGTTTAAACCTCAGGACCAGCCACACCTTCTTCAAACTGTGAGACGAAGAATACAAGTTAGTAAAAGCTCAAAGTTCTTTGCATTGATGCTGTGAACATGAACGTGTGTGAAAGGTGTGTGTTGTTACAGCTTCGTACCTGCAGCTCACGAGACAAACATGTATTGGGTCTCAGCCTGGTCACCTGACAGAAACATGGTAGAAAAACATGAACGTGTCATTTCTCTGAGTCACTGATGGAAACATCAGCTTGTATGAACTGTTCAGTCTGATGGATCCTCTGAAGTGTGTCAGTGTGCTGTTGGAGTAAAGCTTAGTTAGACTTGGACCTGGTTGGTAGTAGTCATAGATCTTGACCACGGCTGGCTTCAGGTTGTCCACTGGGAGCTCCTGGATGATCTCTAAGCTGTGGTTGATGGGTGTGTCCTTTGATAACTGGACGAGACAGAAACAATCGCAGACACAGTTTGTACCAAAGATCATCATCTGGTGTCCCCACGGTGACTTTCACTTACCTGCTCTAAGTACACCAGAACGTGATCCTCCTTTTGCTCAACACGACTCACCAGGAGGCCACGTTTGAGCTGTGAGGAGATGACATCATTTTATTATTATCCTCACAATTATCACATGAGATGCACTCGTTGGTAGAATCTGTCTAATTACTCACACTCTTCAAAGACTCGGGGTCTGGGGAAAATCCAGAGAGCATTTTGATGTCCAGGATCACCATGTTTGTAGTTTCCTCCTTTCCACTGTACCTGTGTTTGAACAGTGTGATTATACTGACCTGTGTGCACACTTGCTTTTCATCTACCAGCAGTTCCTCCACACGGGTAAAGAGCGCTCCTCTCACCTGTCACATACTTACAGTGATTGTATTTGCACAGTGAATTTGGGTCTAGCAGATTCACTGGTGTTGACCTCTAGATGGACTCTCACACTGAGAGTGGTGACATCAGCAGGTGTTGGGATGTTGTAGGTGGCAGAAATCTGGGAAACACACTTGGGTCACGTGTGGAACAGAACTAATCACACCTCAATGCACCCTGCTGTCACTGTTCTACACCATGACACATATTAGCACACATACTTTTATAGTCATACCTATATGTCTATATTCATCTTAATATGAGGATCTCTGTTATATCTACACTCATTTTATACGAGTGCTTGATGTTTGTTGTATATTTGCTGCTATGACAACTCAGTTTCCCTCTGGGATTAATAGTTTCCCTGATTCTGATACAGACAGAAAGTTCATTTATTTTTGCTCAGTTCTCCAATTTAGTTTAAAATAGCATTGTACTCTCTACAGTTATTACTGCCAGGTCTAATGTCTTTATTGTGTATGACAATACATGTGCAAGATGAGCTTTATTACATGTGACAATGCTAATGCTCTCTGAAGTTGTATAAGGAAAAAGAAAAAGAAGAAACCCTTTCTCTGACATCAACCAGGAGCTTCTCACGTGATGCTGTCACTGACCTGCACTGAAGCACATGCAGTGCCCTTCACCTCCAGCCTGTATTTTCCTGACACGTCCTGCAGCGCCTCCTCCTGGTAGAGCAGTTTGTTGCCCTGATTTACATCAAACGTCAGCTGACTGCTGGGAGCCTGAACTGTCACTGTGCTCCAACCTTCAGCACTGAACACCAGAGTGGAGTAGAGAGCCAGAGCCTGAAGAGCCACCACCGTGTCCTACAGGATGGATTCATTGTGGTTAACACACACAGCATATGTCTCCATATTTCATGGGCTTAAGTGGAATAGACATTAAGTTAAAACGGCCTGTGTCACTTTGAGACCCTCTCACAAAAGAGATCCTTAATCTCAAGTTTTCCAAAGTTCACTTCCTGGTTAAATAAACGTTAAACAGGTTAAAATATCTTTAACTGAGAATTATCAAAGTATAGAAATTACAGGTATAAACTCGCAGGTGATCTGTTATTTACAGGCTGTTACGTGTAGTTGGTGTACAGAAGTCTGAGGTAACATTGCTATTCTGTAAAAACAATGAATTTTTAGACAAAACTTAAATGTCATATTCTAACTAAAGAATAAAACTTCTCTGCCTGGCTAAAACAAATCTGTTTTACATATCTGATAGAAAACTGAAAGCTTCAGTATTATTTCTTTTGTCCCTGGTTTTGTCTAAGACTGTACTCAAAGATGAGCTTCATACTGTTCGGGTGGTGTCGTACCTGAGTGGAGGAGAAGCCTCCGTAATAGTTCTGCTGCCCAGTCAGCCACCTGATAATACCAGAGGCATATCCCAGATCCTCAGCAGTCGGGGAGGCGCTGAGTTTGGCCAGCAGCACATAAGAACTGATCTCCACTGACAGGGAGGCTGATGTTTCTGCTGCTGTCTGAGACCAGTAGAGGAAACCTCCTACAAACACAATAACAGTCACAGTGATGCTAATAAAGCCTGAATGATGTCCTGCTAAAGGATGACTCACCTTCCCTCACTGCAACTGTGTCTAAGTGCTGCAGAAGGTGAGCACGGGTCTCCACGTCTCCTGCCAGAGTGAACACATAGGCCAGCAGAGCTGTAGTGTAGGTGTTGCTCAGGTCACTGAGAGACTCCTTGAGACAAGCCAGGCTCTTGTTCATCACAGGATCCTTTAAAAGATCAAAACAAAGAACTTTAATGGACAAACAGAAACCTTCTTTCATTAAACCCAGTGTGAGAAGAATAGGAGGCAGAGTTCCTGATTCAGTCACTCAAAACATCAACGTGATAATAGAAAACACAGCAATTAGAGGAAAGTACAGATCAAGCAAAGACTGGAGCAATCTGCTAGTAGTATTTACAATATAAAGAACATATTGAAAAAACACTGTACAGGTTGGGTGGTGATACCAGTTCTTGCTGGTGAGAGTTCAGGTATGTGGATGACACCTGGGTGAAAATCAATTCTCAGGACGTTCCACAATTCACAGATCACATTAACTCAGTGGAACGACACATCAAATTCACCAGGGAGGATATGAAAAGTGTCAGGTTAGTCTTCTTAGACTGTGAGATTTCCATCAGTAATGGAGGACATTTAAAAGCTGATGTGTACCGTAAACCTAAGCTCCAGCCGATCCAGGAGAGAAGGACAACCGCTGCCTAAGTGAAAACCTGTAGTGATCCCGTATGTGTCAGAAGTATCGGAGCAGCTGAGGCACATTTTTTTCTAAACACTGTGTCTCTGTGGCTTTTAAACCCCAAAACACGCTGCGCCAAAAATTGGTCCACCCCAACGCAAACAGAGTAACATAGTGTACGCTGTTAAGTTCCAGGAGGATTGCCAGGATCTATACATCGGGGAAATCAAACCACCTCTGGCTAAGAGGATGGCACAACACAGAAGAGCCACCTCGTCAGGCCAGGACTCTGCAGTCTATTCACACCTACAGGCCAGTGGACACTCTTTCAATGATGAGGATGTAACATCCTGGACAGGGAGGAACGCTGGTTTGAGTGTAGGGTCAAGGAGGCCATTTACGTGAAAAAGGAAAGACCATCTCTGAATCGAGGAGGGGGCATAAGGGTACATCTGTCACCATCTTACAATGCTGTGATTGCAGCCATTCCCCAACTCTCTGTGAATGGTACTGATGGCCATTGATCAGTGGTCTTTGATCAGTGGGTTTTGGTCAGTGGTTGTTGATCAATGGTCATGAGAATTTGCATAATTATGATTAAGGAAGTGACCTCCCAGCCCATTGTTCCTTCAGTGGGCTAGTTTCAGTCATTATGCAAATGTAATGTATGCAAATGTACATGAATAGGATGAGGGACCTATGGAATCTTCGATACCCAGCATCCACATTGACGGCGAAAACACTAATAGCTCAGTGTTCCAACATTCGAAAGAAGGGTATTGCTCTCACAGCTAGAGATTGACGAGGTGCAACACAAATGCTACGGCAAGGGGGAGCCAGGACGACAGGTCAGGGGGGGAGATGTCATCACCTCCACCCGAGATTTGTACCAAGCCCCAAGTGCTATAGTGCAAGAGGAAGTGACCTGAAAGATAGGATCATGGCAAAACTTGAAAACTGGATTCCCCGTAGCTGGTTACCAAGATGTGAAGATCTGCTAGATGATGTAAATGCGATACATACAGCCACGATTATCGAGACTAACAAGCTGATCTACAGTACAGCAGCAGTGATCAGAGAGATGCTTGGCTACAGGTTGAACAGCCACAAGGAGAAGGAGACTAGAGGCTAAGATCAAGGAGGGAGGTTAGTGTGAGATTATTTTGTTATCATATGTTACCTTATATATGAGATCAAAGTAGTTGCATTATAATATGGTATGTAGTTTTAGTTTGCATTAGACCTCTGACTTAGAAGAGTGTGAAAATCATTAGATCTGTTGGATTGACCTGTATTATGTTGAATGTCTTACATTGTTTCAAAGGAGTTGTTAGGATAATGGATGTTATTTTAATCTCACTGATATCATTTACATGCACTGTTGTAGGTTCATTATTACTTCATTAGTCTGCATCAGTTTATCAGTTTCTTAGTTTCTTAGTAAATCGGCTACAAGGTAATTCTCCACCAGCTTACTTTCTCTCTGCTTAAACTGTTGCAACATCACCACTCCACTCGAGCTGGACTGTTACATTCAGTTTTGCACGTAGTCAGGCCTCACTAACGTGCACATATATACAGACTTATGAAAGACATGCACGTTCCCTCACATACACACTTATTAACAAAGGGAGGTCGTCTCAGGACATCTCCTCTAGTTGGACTCACAGTTTCACAAAATGCACAACAGATCACACACTTGTTTTTCTCTAAAAGTACCATCTGATGTCTATATAAGGAGAACTTTTGGGATTGTGGGGACTTGATATCATTTCCAGTAAGGTCTGTGTGACGTCATCATGAATAATATAAAAGATATGGAGAGCCGCCGCCCGGCGGAGATCTGTGGCTGTACGCTTGTCTTCCCATGCTTCTGTCTTAGAAGTGTGTAATAAAGATCACTATTCTGGCATCTACTGAGACCATGCAGTCGTTTGTCTTCTCCTCAAAACTCGAATCATGACATTAGCCAACTATCGGAGCTGCAGAAAGGTGTGACAAAGACGGTGCCCAAGAAGAAGTTTAGCAAGCTGTCCATGGAAACTGCCAAACAACGACTAACAGCCTTGGCCAGCACCTTGCCATACACTAGTATGGCTCACGTCTACTGGTGGAAGAAGCTGACTGCACTCCATGAGCGTCTGGCAGCATAAATTAACCAGCTGTTAGGTGACGAGAGACACCCAGAATGGCTAACTGTAGGGCGGACAGTCCTGAAGGGATCGGTCCCATCCAACTAGGCCAGACAGTCTTGGAGGGATCGATCCCATCGGTCCCATCCAACTACTGACCAATAACCTGCCTCAGTACCACATGGAAGCTCCTGTCAGGCATCATAGTGGCTAAGATGAACAGACACATGTTCCTGTGCCCCACTCATTGGCAAGAATACCAGAGGTGCAAAACACCAGCTACTTGTAACAATCAGCCGAGACTGCCTGGATTGATTACAAGAGGGTCTATGACTATGACAACATAATACAGGCCCCACAGCTGGATCCTGGAATGCCTAGACCTGTACAAGATCAACAGGACTTTAAGAGCCTTCATCACGAACTCAATGGGGATGTGGCATACAACACTAGAGGCCAACTTCAAGCCCATAGCACAATCATCATCTATGAAGGAGATGCTCTGTCCCTACGGATACTGACAGAATAGAGCAGTTGTCAGCCATCTCCTGTACGTGGATGACATCAAGCTGTATGCAAAGAGTGAACGAGACATCGATTCACTGATCCACACCACCAGGATATAAAGCAATGACATTGGAATGTCATTTGGACTGGAGAAATGTAGTCGGATGATAACAAAGAGTCAGAACTGAGGGAATCGAACTACCAGAAGGCAAAATTGCAGACATAGAGGACAGCTACAAGTACTCCAACAGGCAAATAGGAACCCCAAAGAGGCTGCTGGGAAAGCTGCTACAACCAAGTACCTGCAGAGGGTCAGGCAAATCCTGAGGAGTCAGCTGAATGTTAGGACAGGATCCAGCCTATCAAAACTTACGCCCTGCCCATCATCAGGTACCCTGCTGGGATAATAAACTGGCAAAAGGAAGAGATAGAAGCCACTGACATCAATACAAGAAAGTTCCTAACCATGCATGGAGGGTTTCACCCCAAGTCCCGCATGCTAAATGGAAGGAAGGAGGCCAGGGACTGGTGAGTGTCAGCACCACATTCCAAGATGAAACAACGAATATCCACGAGTACGAGGAAGATGGCCCCAACTGACAGCGTGCTCAGTGAATACCTCAGCCAGCAGAAACTCAAGAAAGAGGAGGAAGGCGAGGAACCATCATGGAAGGACAGGCCCTGCACAGTATGTTACCACCGGCAGATAGAGGAAGTAGATGATACCCAGAAATCCTACCAGTGGCTGGAAAAAGCTGGACTGAAAGACAGCACGGAAGCACTAATCATGGCAGCACAGGAACAAGCTCTGAGTACAAGATCCATAGAGGCTGGGGTCTATCACACCGTGCAAGACCCCAGGTGCCCATGAGACAATCCAGCACATACCAGCAGGGTGCAAGACTGCTGGTTAAACCTAACTCCATGGCTCAGCAGCTCAAACTCTACTCCTTTTTTTGTTGAATACCTTGATATTCTTTGAGTCTACTCACATGTTGGGATGTATTCATTTCCAAGAAGGCAGCAGTAACGTACGCACTGAGAGTCACTTCATCAGATACACCACCCTGTCAACAGAAGACATCATAGACACTTTATCATCAGTGCACCAACATTCAGGGATATGAAGTCATGAAAATGATTTTCAGCTGCATGTGGTTTTAGTATCATCAATGTCTTGATGCATGTTCAAACATCCAGCTAAAGAGATGAACGGGAAGTTGATTTTGTTCATCTGGACATTGTATTTCCAGTGAGATGGATGTTTCTTCACCTCGGGTTTCCCCAGCCTTATAAACAGTTTGTGTAGTCATCTACTAATCAGAAGGTTGGTGGTTTGATTCCCAGCTGCTCCAGCCTGCATGCCAAATATTTGTGGGCAAGATACTAATCCCAAGTTGGTCTCTAGTGCATACTTTGTATTTAGTATAAATATGTGTGAATGCTACATAGAAAGCAGTGCTGGTGTGAATGGAACAAGATGAATGGAAATTATTTCTTGAATAAAATAATAGAATATACTGGTGTGAGCTATTACAGTATGTAGTACAGTGTTTTCCATGTATGCATGACATTATTAATAAAATTTGTTAAATCCACACTGGAGGCTGTTTCCACAGTCTAACAGCGAAGAACTGCAGGTTACCTTCATTCCGTTGTTGAAGAGTTTCCCAGACTTTTCAAAACAGCCATTTTCTTGTTGTTTATGTTGCAGCCAGGTCTTAGACTCTTCGATCTTTCTGGGATCAATAAAGATGAAAGACTGAGCTTTGGCAAAACTTCTTACCACAAACGCAGTCAGCCTGACAGAAAGAAAACAACACTTACACGTCTTACAATGATGGAAATGTTTGGCTGTGAGGTCACATTAAGAGAAAGAAATACTGATCATTTTGAAAATAAAGTTGAAATTTCAAGGTTAAATTTGAAAATGTATTTTGAGACAAAAGCAGAAATGTGGATATCACAGTTATTTCAGGACAAACTGCTTTACCCTCTGAATTAGTGAAATCGTACTTCAGACTCAGTTTTAGTAACAAGGAAGGAACTGATGTCACTTGTAGCAATAAAAACAGCGTGGCAGTAAGTATAAGTACACTGAAAAGCAGAAAGTGGTGCAGAAAGCTGCATGTGGTTAGATTTGTATAAAAGGAAATGGCTGCTAATGTACAGATGCAAGGATACCGATGGTTCCACGCTCGTGGAATAAAGAGGATCTATGCTGTATCACAAGACCACTGATTTATTTCACTACATCTACTCAAGGCATTTTATACAGGGTATAGCAGTCGTTTGAAGCAACAACTGTAATCATTTCAACTGTTTTCTTAGATTTGAATTTGACTTTTTTCACAAAACAGTATTAAGACTTTATTATTGAAATAGTATTTAGACTTTTTCTTAAAGTAAAATAACTTTAAGCTTTAAAATTTGACTTTATTCTAATAATGATCAATAACATTTTTATGTGGCTCTAATGCTCCTTCCTACCTACTAAATTACACAGTAGTAACCAAAAGGTATTGTTAATGTTGGCTTAGTCAAAGGATTAAATGGAGAATTATTTTAAGTATTAGAGGTAGACATGTTTATGTTATTAATGGGTAGTCAAACTTCAAGAAACGTCTTCTGTTTGGTGGGATATTTAAAAACCAGTGTAACCTCTCTGGTTTGTGACATGTTTGATCAGTGATGTTCTCACCAAGTGTTTCCTGGTCCTGTTCCAAATGTGGTGTAAGCACCGTCAGCACTTTTGTAGTTGAGCTGTCTTTGGTATCCTGTAACAACAGGGACACCATGATCGAGACATTGTTGCTATGGTGATGATTGGACTCCATTTGTTTATGGATCTGCATGTGTACATCGAGATTTGGGAAATTCAATGACTCTTGCTGACAGATGAGGAAAATGACACATTTGACCAGAAACTGCCTCCTGTCGGCTTGTTTCTTGAACCGTGTGTGTTGAAGTGATTCAAATGATTTCCTTCTTAGAGGAAACAATAAAAACTTGCCACTGGTGAGGAAGTTAGTAGCTTTTTCCATGATGGCTGCGGTGAGCTGCTGTGTGCCTTTCAGGTAGTGGAGGATGTAGATGTTGGGGGCCAGGAGAGCCATGTTCTGCTCCCCACATCCATACGGCATCTGCAGCAATCCATCCAGGTTCTTCAGAGCCCGGGCGAGGATGTCACCTGATCAAAAACATTGATTCACTAAAACTAACAAAACTAGCGTAAAACAACTTTGTATTATTGGGCAGAGATAACCTGAATACTTCAATATGCAATTTTAAATGATGATTTCATTTGCTGAGCGAAAAAACATCCAAACTGAAAATCAAAGATTGACTGTGATTAACCAAATATTTCTGGGAAGACTGAGTTTCATTTCACCAACCAGACCCAGGCCTGATTAAGGCCAGACCTGCTGGATCAAGAAATCACTCAAGTACAATCTGTTTGACAAAGGGAAGCAGGCTAAAAGACGTCCAGAAGAAACACATCGTTGCCATGACCAAAAGAAATTCAAAAATAGGCGGGAAGTCTTGAGATCTATCAGTTTGGACAGGGTTAAAAAACAATTTCTACAGCTTTGGAGCGCCAGTGCACCATGTTGGAACCCATTATCCACCAACTGAGAAAACTAGAAAAGATGTGGCCGAAATTACTCCATTAGCACATCGACGACTCACCGAAAAAGTCAAGCGAATCCCAACAACACCCAGAACTGAAGGCCTTGCCTTCCTCTGTAAAGGTCAGAGTTTACGATTCAACAATACAAAGGAGACGGGGCAAAAACAGCATTCATGGACAAAACCACTGCTGACCAAGAAGAACACAAAAGCTTATCTCACATTTGTCAAAAATACATCTCCATGCTCCACAAGATATTTGGGAGAATATTTTGTGGACTGAAGAGAAAAAGTTTTGACTTTTGTTGCATTTGGCTTAAAAGTGACGCATCATTTCATAGAAAGAACATCATACCAACAGCGGTGGTAGCAGTGTGATGCTCTGGGGCTGTGTGGCGTAGCTTTGTCTGCGGCTCAGCTGCAGGGGAGGGGTGGGGCATTGGGTTCAGGCGGTTAGCGATGGAGGAGTCTGGTTAAGGCAGCTGGTGCCCAGTGTTAAATCATGCCTCTGCCGTTTCAGTAGCTCGCCACGACCTGGAGGGAAGAACTCTCTACCAGGAGAATGTCCAGCTATCAGTTTGTGCCTTAAATCTAAAACCAAACCGTTTTTGACTACTTTTGATTTTACCTCTATAGCTCACTTTTAAAAACTGTTTATCTTGCCTTGTTTGGTATCGTTACTTTCAGCACAGCTTTAAATATCTGAAATTTGAGTTATTTTTTCATTTTGGTATACTATATTAGCACAATTGATCTAAATTCAGACAAAAATGTCAAAATCCGAGTAGAAAAAGTTAAATTTTTTACTGTAAAACCCACAAACATGTTTAATGAATCATTTTCATAACTTGAAATGCAAATAGAAAGAATAAAATTATGCACAAATTTTGCAAACAACAAAGTTATATGGTACTATTTACCTAAAAATGCAGCCCAGGCCTCAGGCGTTTTTTACATAACCATTTAAATCTATTTACAGAACAATCAGTTCTGCATCAAATAAGAAGGCACACAAATGATTTGTGTTCAGTATAAGACAGAGGAGAACAGCACAGGCCTAAACCAGGTCTGACAGCAGGAGGAGCATCAGTCCAGTTTTCCATGTGGGAACAGCGTTTACACTGGAATCTGCCTTTGACGGCGTTTTTGGAGCAAATGTGACATTCAGCAGTCTAACTGACACACAATACAACACAATAACTACACAACACACTAACTACAGCCTCCAAACACGCTAAACGTCACTAATGTGTGACATATGAAAACTCGCTCTCTCTCTCTTTTGCTCGCTTTCCGTCACTACTAAAAATGCCGTTCTCCTTAAATAACCAAGCGTCACATGTTGCCATATCATTTTTTGATTGGCTGACATGGTAAACTCTAACACCAATGGGGAAGGAGTGTTTTTTATTTTTCTTTTTTCACGCACAAGCAGAGAGTGGTTGCTAGCGCTGTCTGTAGAAAACGTCGTTTTTACCTTCTTCCTGCTGTAAACGCCGCTGTTTTGTTCAGAAAAAAACTTTATGTGTATTTTTTATCATAGCTCTGGTTTTATGTGGTCCATTGACACAATTCAAGAACTGGTATATAGTCTGAAGTCCGTTACTTTCGACCAACAAAACAACCTGAAGAGTCGGTTGGGAGCTGAAAGAGCCGGCTCTTTTTAATGCGCCGAGCCGAAAGAGCCGGTTCTCCAACAAGAGAAAGAAATCCCCTCACTATCTTGTAGCTGTGTCGTCTTAAATTGGTCATGTGATTTTGACGTGTCGGCGCATACGTCGACCCCAGAGGGTTAAGATGGAAAATGATCCAGGACACCAGAAAGTGGTCGAGTCAAAATCTGGACTTAAATCCTACTGACATGATTCTGCATGACCAGAACGATTGCGCTGGAAAACCCTCTGGTGTGACTGGGCCAAAACTCAGCGTTTCAAACACACTTATGACTAAAGCTAGACTGCAGTTCTTCCTGCACAGAATGGCACAAACAGCCTTTTTGGGGTCCATTTCTTTTTCACACAAGGCCAGGAAGACGTGGGTCTATCTATAAATGAAATCATCTTTTAAAAGCTGAATATGGTTTTTACTTTTACTTGAACATGACGTCTCTTTTATTTTCTGTTGTTTTCGTAATTTGCCTTTTTAACAAAGCTTTAACCTGCCATATTTTATTTGGCTGAATCAAAATTGAGATGAAATGATGAGGTTTACCCAGGACTGATACAGAAGTGCGGGCAGATCCTTCTATCACATTCTCAGGCAGATGTATCTCTGCTTCCTCCGTCAGCGGGCTTCCTGTGTACAGACACAACAAACGTCCAATCAGGAAGTCACGACTACAACAGTTACTGTCCAAAGTCACCAGGTGGCCTGATCTTCAGCACATATCGTTACATTTTGTGAAAGTAAAAGATGAAAATTTGGCACATTTTATGTACACAGTGCACTCCACTGCTAACTTTGAGCATTTAGGTCATTTCTTTATTTAAACTTTGTAACTGATGGAAATCATACCGACCTTTTGGACAAAGAAGCCAGTTGTATGTCTTTGTCGTCTCAGTTCCCTCGGCCTGAAGAAAAGTATCTTTAAAATGAGTAACAATTTAAATTTTATGAGTAAAAATGTTTTTCTCGTCTCGTATTTATGACACTGACCTTCACTATGAGAGATTTGGTGACCACGTCGATGCGACCTCTGTCTGGTACGCTCACAACCTCATTATCGCATGACACATGGGACGCTACGGCCTCAGCAGACACAGTCACATTCACAGCCCCTAAAAGCAGCAGCACAGGTCACCTTCTTCGTCTCTCCATTAAAATAAAGGTTACCGAGGTTATTTTACAGATTTTGTAGAAACTAGAAGGAAATGTGTTGGGACAAAAGGAGGCGGTTAACTGTGATCACACTAGATCTAAATCTAGATTTAATGTTGGTTCTAAATCGAAGGTAAGATCAATTACAACTGGAAATTTTACTGCATCAGGCATGAAAAACATGAGCTGAAAAAAACAGTCCAAAATGATGTCAGGGTTGCTGCTGAGTCCTGCTGGAGGCCAAAGTACTGCAAATCATAAGATCCATTTAAGATTAAGAAGAAATCATTTGCATGGCAATGCAACTGCAAACAGTCTGTTCTAATGATACTGTGCAAGGGAAGCATGCATAATGAATTGAAAGGAAGGTTTCAAAATGACTTGTAATTGGCTAAGACAGCTGCATTAAGTAAAGCATGAGGATGGAGGCAGCTGCTGCCCTCAGACTGGAGGTATAGACGTTCTGCCCCACTCCCTACAACCCCCACGTTTAGCCTTCCAAACACAGGGGTTATATTCTGGATTTGCAGCAGCATTTGACTGTCTACATGTCCTAGCTCTACACTGCACACTCACTGTCGTCTAATGCACACACAGCTTTCTAAATTCCATGAATATAGCTTATTGGGTCTCAGATTCTCTCATTTCATTATGATACCTTATATTTCAGCAGTATTTCTCACATAGTGTTTTTATAATTGCTCTTTATTGTTTTAATCTCATTTATTCTATTTAGCCATCTTATGTGGATTCTTTTTAAGTCACTTCCTGAGAGTTCACTTCCTGCTTCTGGGTGCTGCACTTGGGTCGTACTCATCCTGCCACACAGCGGTTTCCTGGCAGTGTGGAGGACCAAAGCCTGATCCTCACCTAAGGCTGTTGGGATCATGGTCCACCTGAGGGTCTTGCGCTCGTTGGCACACAAACAGGATGTGTACAGATCACCAGAGAGAGGCGTGAGGGTGTAATCTGAGGACGGCCCAGGAGTGACAGTAACCTGTACGAGGAACACAGACATGGCTACATTTAAACCTGAGTTCAAATGTGAACACACCTACAGGTGAGCTTGCAGGTGTTGGTGAGCAGGGGCCCTTCAAGAACGGCCTGCATCCTGCATGGTTATATTGCCAAAGAAAAGATATTTTCTATTGTATTTTAATAACTATGATATAAATTTTGCTTAGAAAGTCATGTTTTCAGTATGGCTTTCCTTGGCTATGAACAGACATGTATCTAAACACTTTAATCATTCATTACCATGATGCAGCTGGTCAGGTAGTTAAAGACAGTCGCCCTCAGTTCAAAGTGCTCCCCCCGGATGATGGAGTAGGGCATGGTGAGTTCAAGGAAGAAAGGTTGGAAGACTTTCATTTCTTTACGAGGAGCCAAACCAAAACCCTGAGAGGACAAACAGAAAGCCTCCGTCTCCCAGGTGGTGATGGTGTCTGGGACAGTCAGGGACACGCCCCTTTTTCCATCGTCTCTGAAGCAGCAGATACACACAAACATATTCTGTAACATAATCAAACATGTTTTTATGTCTGTAAATTACTTGTATATCATAGTTACATCCTGCAGTGTGAATGACTTGTATATGTTGCATTGACAAAGTAAAAGAGCTCCACGGTGCTGATGACAGTGAAATAATATATCCCACAAAACTTTAAATATGACAAAACATCAGCCTGAAGCATCAAAACATGCTCAAGAAAAAACTCACAATTATTCTATTTTCATCTTTTTCATGTGTGCAAAGACACAGCAGAAAGTTCACATGGGTTTCTAAATGTGATCGTATAAACTTTTTAAAATGGAATATGCACCAGATCTCTTCACAACAGATACTTACCCAACTTCCACCAGATCCCAGATCCATGTCTCAGGGAAGAAAGAGCGAGCTGTCTCTATTAGTGGAGGAAGCTGCCCAGCAGATCCCAGACCAGGACTACTTAGTTGAATAGAACCATCTCTAAACCGGGGAGCCATAGCTAAATAAAAAAAGAAAAATTAATTTCCTGTTTTCTTTTTGGTAAATACAAAGCAAAATTTATAGCCAGACACAACACAAACAAGTGAATGATTCACCATAGTAGACATGAGGAGGGCCATCATAGTAGACACCAGGGCCTTGATGGTAGACTTTTCCTTTGAACTTGAGGCATGAAGGCAATCGAAAAAGCAAGTTTGTCGCCATCTTCAGTCCGACTTTCTACATATTTCAGCAGCACACAAAGATCAGCAAAAACTGGTGCAACAACAAAAACTATTGTATTTAGATTAAGTTTGACGGACTCACAGGTATACTTGTATTTTACCTGGAAAACTGCATAGGCGTCATTTTGCTCTTGACTGGGGTGCGGCAAAACATATCTTTTTGGTCTCACATTAAGGCAGTCTGTAGCATCATCAACCTCATACGGGATACCTGAGGATTTCTTGAGTGGGAGCAAGTCAAATATCTGAAAAGAAAAGTGCAGATCAGCAAAACCTCCAAACATTTATTGCCTGCCTGGTCACATTTGATCCACATGTGTTTTTTAACTCTTACCTGTAGTACTGGTGTAAATACAAGTACAGATTAGGCTCAAATCAATTGCTACATTATCTAAGAAGAATTCTGAAAAAATAAATAAATAAAAATGATCAAGTCAGCAGTAAGTGTTCGCAGATGTGAGGTGTTGTAGTTGAAGTATCTGTTTACCAAATCTTACAGAAGTTCTACAATTTTACTATAAACACCACATCGTTCTTAGTGACTTATATGGCTACAGTAAGTGTTCTCCATTTGAAGCTGTCTCTGTAGCTCCTTAAACTCACCAAGTATCACTTTTTCCAGGTTTTGCTGTATGTTTAACATCAACAAATACTCGTGTATTTGAGCAGTTTTGGTGCAAAGTTAAATTCTTCTCAAGTAAAGCAGACAGTGATTGGCAGGTCATACACTTGTTTGCATGGTTGAATTATTTGCTAAAAAAAAAAAAGTCATGATCCTGGATTTATCTCCATGCTGAAATATTAATTTGCTCAAAAGGAATTAATTTTATAAGATTAAAATATTGCTGTCTGCAACCACATGAGCAACAAGCATGGTACTTACTTACTCGCTAGAAAGACTGTCATCACAGACACATGCATTTGTAACCTTGTATTTTTTATACCAGTTTGCTTTAAGACAAACTCAGCATTTGACTGTTTAAAACACTTCAATGTACGACTGCCCAAAGAATACTTATCAGGACACAAGTACCGGAGCGAAGGCATGAGCTGCTGGTAACTCATGACACTACGGGCTCTGGAAATAAGGGATGTGTCCACCTCACTGGTGTTAATATCAGCAGTTACCTTATCTGCATCCAGAGTCTTCCCAGGCTCCTTGATGAGAACGCTCTTGTCGATGGCGCTCACACCACACAGAGAACGTGGCAGGGCCGTCACCTGCATGTTGGTCTCTTCACCTGGGACGGCTGAAGACGGTGAAAACTCCACTGACACCTGACACACACAAAACACCCGTAGAAGTTTAGTGACTGTGATAACTCCCCACGCACTGCTGGCTAAATGAGCTGCTTCACTGTGGTGAGTGACAAATCATGAGTCCCATGTGATGGCTGTAGCCCACGTTGGACACTGTATGAACACTGTGTCAGTGTTAGATAGGTAGGACTTGCATCATCATTGAAAAAGTGCTTGTATAAATGGGAGTGAGCGGGTCATGAGGTCATATAAAGAAGCAATTTGAGTCCCCAGGTAGAGTAGAAACAGCTGTGCAACAACCAGTCCATTTACTGATGCTAGAAATCCTCAGGTGATTTAGCCAACTGAATTTGACTTTGATTTGAACGACATGGCATGACTGCAGACACCAAACACACAGCACACCTCTAGAATTACACTCACCTTGTTGCTGAAGCATTTGTCAGTAGAGAAGTCAGCACTGTGGGCAATTATATCCTCACTTGGCAGGACGGCATAAGCCACAACCTGGAACTCTGGAGCCATCTCAGGAGACACTCTGACTTTAAAGGACACCTGGCCCTCATTCACTGAAACACAGGTCCAAACATACATCCACAGATCAACAAAACAGACCAACGTCAATGCTTGGCTGTGGCATTTGTGGAAATATGGGAATTTTACCCGATCTATCTTGCACTTCAACCTGTGTTTGTCCTTGCATGGTGACTGCTCCTTTGGACAACACCTGGAAGACAGAAATCATTTAAAAACAAGAATGAACTAGCACTGATATCTGTGGACATCAGAGATGGGCAGTGACGCGTAATCTGATTACTTTTTTCAAGTAAAGTAAGGGATTACTATTGCAAAATCGGTAATTAGATTACCGTTACTTTCCCGTAGGAACGCTGCGTTACTGCGTTACTAAAACCGTGATTTTTTGCGAGAATGTTTCACGACAGTGACGTAAGCGAGTGCGCCGTTAGTGACAACAGCTGTGTGCAGATCAACAGTGGATCACATATTGATTGAGAGAGTATGAGCGTGCAACGTTTAAAGCGTGGAAGTACTGACCTTACTTTGAGTTTGATTCCATAAAAAGTGACAAAAACATTAGCGTCTGTTGTGCGTGGGAAGAAAACTTCTTTTTACAGCAAAAAAAACCCCTAAACTTCCAAACAAGCACTGAGTGCGCAACGACGTAATGGGAAACTCACAGAGAAACTCGCGGATTCTTTAACTGACCGCGGCACACCTGCACCAGGGTAAACCTCCGCCTATCGCAGTCCTGCTTTACAGGTGAAAATAGAGCAACAGGACCGCTGAGTCTTTGACTTTATTTATTTTCTGCTGTGTTTTACTTGCATCTATTTGAAAGACTGAGTGTAAACACAAAAAATATTTTATTTTATGTGCTGGAATGTGCAGAAAATAGGTTTAAATGTTAAACTAATTTCTTCCAGTCAGAGAATGTTGCATATAATTAAATTTTTGCTTGATGCATGAAGTTAAAAGATTAAAACTAATAAAACAAGTTTTAAAAAGAGAGACTTTTCCATTTGATTACATTTTGTATGATGGATTATGTAGAAAAAGTAGAATTGGGCTGAAAGATCTATCACTTTATCACCTATTCAGGTTGTAAATCGTGTTTTTAAAAAGTAACTAAGTAACTAAGTAATTAATTACTTTTTGGGGGAAGCAATCAGTAATTAGTTACTGATTACTTTTTTCAAGTAACTTGACCAACACTGGTGGATATACACTACCAGTTAAAAGTTTTGACACACCTTCTCATTCAGTGTTTTTTTAATTTTTATTTTAATACTTTCTACAATGTAGATGCATACTGAAGCAAAGAAAAGTATATAAATATCTCTAAATATGTTTTATGTTTTAGAGTCCTCAGAGCTGCCCTTTGCTTTACTGGCAGTGAATGGTAATGGTAAATGGACTGGTTCTTATATAGCGCTTTTCTACTCTTTCTGAGCACTCAAAGCCCTGTACACAACTTTGCTGCACAACAGTGCTGCAAACCCTCGCCTGACATGTTTCACCTCACAGCTGAGCCTTATCAGTGTCAATTGGTGGAATCTCCTGCCTTCTTAATGGGGTTGGGACCATCAGTTGTTTTGTGCAAAAGTCAGGTTGGTACACGGCTGACAGAACAGCTGACACAACTGTTAGAATTCATATTTGAATGTGTCCCCAGGTGCAGTCACAAAAACCATCAAGTGCTACGATGAAACTGGCTCACATGCGGACTGCCCCAGGAAAGGAAGGCCAAGGGTCACCTCTGCTGAGGATAAATTCATCAGAGTCACCAGCCTTAGAAATCACAAGTTAACAGCAGCTCAGATTAGAGTCCAGATAAATGCCACGCAGAGTTCCAGTAGCAGGTAGTGATGGTAAATTTGATTCTTTTTGCTGAATCGAGTTTTAGTGAGTCACTCACCAAAGTGAATCGGGTGTTTTGAGTCATTTGAGTCACTGAGTCAGTTGACCAGAGAGTGCAAAAAATTTACATTTTCACTCAAACTTAATTTGTTTCCATTTTTTAGTAAATCCTACAGGTAAGATAAGTGATTGAAAAAGAAAAACAACCATTTTTATAGAGCAAAAAAGAGCAAAAAAAAAGATTTCTAAAGGTAACATTTATTTTATTTATTTTTATTTTATTTTATTAGTATTTTCCTCACGTGTTAAATATATATTTTCACATCTAAATGTCCACTGAGCTGTGAGCCAGGGGGCGGTAATGCGCCTTAACATTGGTTGCCAACCAAGCAGAAGAAGAAGCTGTGAGCCAGGAGGGAGGGGGTGAGTGAGTGAGTGATTCATTTATGCTACGATTCAGCCAAGAAACACAAGAAACGGACATTAGACCAGTGGAAATCTGTGCTTTGGTCTCATGAGTCCAAATTTGAGATCTTTGGTTCCACCTGACGTGTCTTTGTGCGACAGAGAAAAGGTGAATGGATGGTTTCTACATGCATGGTTCTCACTGTGAAGCATGGAGGAGGAGGTGTGATAGTGTGTGTGTGTGTGTGGGGGGGGGGGGGGGGGGCTTTGCTGGTGACACTGTTGGGGATTTATTCAAAACTGAAGGCACACTGAACCAGCATGGCTACCACAGCATCCTGCAGCCACATGCCATTGCATCATCTATTTCCCAACAGGACAACGACCCCAAACACACCTCCAGGCTGTGTGAGTGCTGTTTGACCAAGAAGGAGAGTGATGGCCTAGCCTCCACAGTCACCTGACTTAAACTCAAAGGAGATGGTTTGGGATGAGATGGACCACAAAATAGGCCAACAAGTGCTCAGCATTGTTCACCAAATGATTAAATATGTATTCATTCATTTTGATGTTTTGATGCCTTCAGTGAGAATCAATCGGAATAATTCAATTCAATTTATTTATACAGTACAAAATCAATAAAACTGTCACATCAAGGTGCTTTCTATTGTAAGGTAGACCCTACAATAAGATTAATAACAGGTATGATTAAATGCAGAGAGGTCTGTTAACACATAGTGAGTGAGAAAGGTGACTGGAAAGGAAACACTCAATGCATCATGGGAATCCCCCGGCAGCCTACATCTATTGCAGCATAACTAAGGGAGGATTCAGGGTCACCTGGTCCAGCCCTAACTATATGACAGGACATTGGCCAATCAGATGAAAGGAAGAAAAATAGGGTCAAAATTTGTACTTGTAACTTGAAACTTGAGTGCAGAGTTTCTCACGTACACAAATTCTTTTTTATGCACACATAAATTCTTTTTACACATACAAATCCTGAGAATCCTAAGATGCACAAAACAAAGGATTAGAAAAATAAAACAGAAAATAACTAAACGTGGAGTCACTAAAAGACGAGACTTGAAAAGTGCAGGGGAAACACAGGGAAAGCATGATTAACTGAGAACAGAAATGACTAAATCTACGAAGGCCTAAGAATATAAATACTTAGCAGAGAGAGAAAACTAAGGATATCATGAACAAAGGACCAAACACTGAGGCTAATTACTAAGCTGACAGAAAATGATGAGGGACAAAGCACAGGGACCAGACCTGAAGTCTGTGGAACCAGCTTCCACTTTGGATTCAGGAGACAGACGCCCTCCGAGTTTTAAGTTTAGGCTTTTTCCTTTTTGCTAAAGCATATAGTTTGGGCTGGATCAGTATTTATGCTGAAATAGATCGAAGCTGCTGGATTCTCATGATGGACTGAAAGTTTCTTCTTCAGTCATGATGGGCATTACAACAGTAGTTTTTTAGCAAACACACAAAAAGTCTGGTCATGTTCAACTTTGTAGTAAACCCAGAGATAACTCACCAGATAAATGACATCCACAGACCCCGGAGACTCTCCCACTATAGTGTAGTTGACTGATACGTCTTCTTCTGCGTCACAGGACACTGCTTTATCCTTCTTCTGTACCTCTAGAGAGCTGATTGTTTTAATATCAGGAGAAGACGGCTGGGACATGGATAATGTGTGAAATCCCCTGTCATAGTATGCAGTTCTATATCCTGGGTTGCCCACTGTTGGTGTCAGGCTTGCCTAGTTGGGGATAGGAAACAAAAATTTAAAAACTTGATCTACAAATAACATTGGACAACGAGACTTTATAAGCAAGGCAAAGGTGGAGGAAGATGAGTCATAAACTGTTTCAGGATTGCAGCTTCCTACTGTGGGAGGTATTTGGACATTTGCAGCCTATCACAAACCAATTGTGGCTTCAGGCTGCTGTCATGGCTGCATTAAATTACACATTGTTTCAGTGTGTCAGCTCACATGGAGTTGGATATCCTGGTCAAAGTTATCAGTGCTGAAAGAAAATGAGGCCACACCGTTGCTGTCAGTTGTCAGATTTTGTAGTGAGCGTGTTTGCCACATTCGTCCCGTGAACAGGTAGACCGGTGCGTCACAAACTGGTGTATTATTGTGGTACACTGCTCTGACCTGTTGAAGAACACAATGCTCTATCAATGGAAAATACAAACAATTTAAATGTGCTTTGTACGACAAACTGAGCTGAAAACAACATGTTAGGCTTACTTTTCCTTCCACATTAGATCCCCGTTCCCAAACCTTGGGCACGTTAATAAAAGACACTTTTCCAAGGACGTAAGAAATAGTGACTCTCTTCTCTTGAGGGAGTGAAACACCTGAATGTAAAAACTTTCATGTTACAATCCTGTGAATGCCTTTTTGGTTAAACATACATTGATGTGTCATTTTAAAGGAATAACACAACTTGCCTGTTCCCTCTTCTTCCACTTTGGCCCTGATATCCAGAACATCTTGAAGCACCTTTTGGTCCATTTTAGTAAAAATTGACATGTTGAAGGAAAAAGTTGCACAGCCAGTCTTGTCTGCCTGGAAAGAACAATAAAGAAAGAAAATCACTGATACAAGAATAAACCAAAATTAGAATCAAATCTCATTCACAATCGAATCTATAAAATATATTAAATGTTCAAACTAGAGAGGAGTCATGAAAGACTTGAGCTCATTTAGAATTTGATGAAAGCAATATGGTTTAAAAATGCAGGGTGGGGGGACAAAAGTCTGGAGGGGTCAGTTGTACTAAACATAAACAGCTGAAGGAACATTTTGCAACTGATTATGTTACCTGGCAACAGATCATTCAGATAAACGTGTATAAAAAGATCATCATAGAGAGACAGAGTTTCTCACAAATACAGACGGGCGGAGGTTTACAAATCTGCAACAGACTGTGTCTACAAATTGTAGAACAATGACAGAATAATTTCATTAATGTAAAATTATCAAGACGGGGAATATCTCATCATCTGCAGCGCACAATGTCATCAAAACATGCAAAGGATAAGGCTGAAATCCACTATCAGATGCAGTCTCCAGGTCCTTGGGCAGCAATGCATGAAAAACTGTCATCATTCTGCCACTCAGATCACTGCATGGCCTCAGGAGCACTTCCACAAATCAATATCTGCGCACAAAGTTCAAAAGTCAAATGTGAATGCGAACTGGAAACGCTGCATTCTATTCTGGGCAAAAGCTCATTTAAAACGACAAACACTGCTCTGTGCTCAGATGAATCGAAATCTGAAATTCTTTTTGGAAAAAACAGACGCTGTATCCTCCACAACATCCCAAACATCCTGTCGAGCTGGGCCTGTATAGCAGTATGATGGTATCACCTCACAAAACCACTGTATCGTTTAAATTTCCCAGCAGCATCTCATTTACATCCTCAAAATCTCAGTACTACCATATATATGTTATACAGTACTGTGAAAAAAATCTTCACCCAACCACCCTTTTTTTTGTTTGTTGGATTCCAAAGAGCCAAACTTTGTTAATTTCTTCCTGCTTGAGCAGTTTTTGTTTAGACTTTGGCTGCTTTTACATTCATTTCCAGTTCAGTCCCCATACCTGATCATTTCTAGAGAAAGCTTTTTTTCTTTCATTCCTTTATTTGCATCAGGTACTTTATGTTGACCTATGAACCATCCAAGCACAACAAGGACACCTGCCTCAAGGGATTATTGTTTCTACACATAACAGACAACTTAGCAGACAACCAGTTTGAACTTGTATCACATTGTTGAGCAGCCTGTTGCAAAAGCACATCCTTTATTCCCATGTCCTTCTTTGAATCTAACAATGGGGTTTGAACTCATGGAAGCTTGCCTGAGAGACTTCAGGCTGTATTTCTATTTGTGTTTGCATGTTTCAGTAAACCCTGTAGCTATTCATTCTGCTTGTGTCAGTGTAACAGTCTGAAATTGTATTCTCTTGTGTGTCAGACATAATGAAACACACCACTTGCCTTAGCTCACGGCTCAATGAAGGCACATAACCCAGTATGTGACATATGAGACAATGAAACTGTAGTGAAAAAAAGTAAAGAGGACACACGGCGCCAGCTTAACTGAGTACAGCAGGCAACCCGTGTGCCGTAATGCTAATGCAGTGGCCTGAATGTACCCAAAGTATCAGGGAATAAAAGAGAAATGAAGCCATAACTGTACCTGCTTTGTCTCTGTGTGGCAGGAGCCACCCATCTGCAATAGGGCCAAAAGATCGTAATCGTGCGACGATATACCAAAACCTCTATACAAATTAATAGGTCTGCACACATTGACTGTAACACGTCCTGGTACAGGCTGTCCATACGTGTACCTGTTTTAAGAAAAATAAGTAAACATTATGAGTCATTTGCTCTCCAAACTCCAGATTTTACAACACATAATTTGTCCTGAAAGAACTTTTCCTTACTTTGCACACACTTTAGCTTCAACGTCTTCTTGCCCAATACTCACTTCTTCAGATATATTTACTGTCACATCAAATTTGGGTAAAACTGGGGGAAATATGAATGTCAGCATTTGCACTCCATTACAACAAAGAATTTAAGAATAAATAAGACTGACTTACCATATTTCTCCACTTTGAAGTTGTGAGATATTTTCCTCTCACCCATTGACACAATGATCTGGTACGGTCCCTCAGGGGCCTCAGCGTCCAAGGAGTAAGAAAGCTGCAGTATTCTGCTATTGGATGTTTCATTTAGCCACTGTCCAATCCTGTTACTGTGAGGATCCTGTTAAATCAAGTGACAGTGACAGCTACTACACATAGTAGTAGCTCAGTGTTCCAACATTCGAAAGAAAGGACTGCTCTCACAGCTAGAGATTGACGAGGTATAGCTTGAAACCTGGATCCCCCGTAGCCAGTTACCAAGATTAGTGTAGTGTAGATGAAGTACACTCAGAAGGTCTGCTGGATGATGTTAATGCAGCATTACGGACAATACCTACAACCACGATTACCAACACTAACAAGCTGATCTACAATACGGCAGCAGTGATCAGTGAGATGCTTGGCTACAAGTTGAACAGCCACAAGGGGCAGTACCCTCCATGGAGAAGGAGGCTAGAGGGCAAGATCAAAGTAGCACGGAGGGAGGTTAGCCAACTAACGGAGTTGCAGAAAGGTGCGACAAAGAAGGTGCATAAGAAATACAGCAAACTGTCCATACCTGAGGCCTTGGAAACTGCCAAGCAAAGACTCACAGCCTTGGCCACCCGCTTGAGGAGGTACACTAGAGAGATAGAAGGCAGGAGAATAAACCAGCTGTTCTCCACAGAACCAGCAAAGGTGTACTCTCAGTGGCAAGGGAACAATAAGAGAACAGCACCACCAAGGCTGGAGACGGAGCAATACTGGAAGAGCATATGGGAGAAGGACGCAACCCATAACGGCAATGCTCAGTGGCTAGTGGATCTGAGGGCAGACCACAGCGACCTCCCTGAACAGGGTCCAGTAACCATCACAGTGGCAGATATCCAAGAAAGGGTCTCCAGTATGAAGAGTTGGACAGCACCAGGGCCCGACATGGTTCACGCCTACTGGCTGAAGAAGCTGACTGCACTCCATGAGCGTCTGGCAGCACAAATGAACCAGCTGCTAGTTAACGAGAGACACCCGGAATGGCTAACCGAAGGTCGGACGGTCCTGATCCCCAAGGACCCCAAGAAGGGACCGGTCCCCTCCAACTACCGACCAATAACCTGCCTCAGTACTACATGGAAGCTCCTGTCAGGCATCATATCGGCTAAGATGAACAGGCACATGGGTCAATACATGAGTGGGACACAGAAAGGAATTGGCAAGAATACCAGAGGCGCAAAACACCAGCTACTGGTAGACAGAACAGTCAGCCGAGACTGCAAGACCAGACTGACCAACCTGTGCACTGCCTGGATTGATTACAAGAAGGCCTATGACTCAATGCCCCAAAGCTAGATACTGGAATGCTTAGAATTGTACAAGATCAATGGGACCCTAAGTGTCAAGGCTCGGCTGTGTGGCAGGCAGGAGGAGGACCCAAACGCAAAACTCACAGACACGGGGATGAACTCAAAATCACAGCTTTAATGCTGGAGTGGCAGAACATAGGAAATACAAAACTAAACTGGGAAAAGTAAACTAACATACGCAGAGACACAGGGAGATCCACACAACATGAGGGACGACGTCACACTGAACAGAGGGAGACGCAGACAGAAATACACAGAGGGTTAACGAGGGAAGTGGGAACACACGGGGAACACAGGTGACACTGATAATCATAACGAGACAGGGCGGGGTGAACTGAGCACTGACGGGAGAGGTGAAACAGGAAGTACAGGAGGAGAGAGAGCACGAGTAGAACACCAACGTAACAGGCAGGGGAGACATGGAATAAACACGAAAGGGGACGAGGGCTCATAAATACATAGAGGGCACACAGGGGGAAGAGAGAGCACGGGGAGAACTTAGACATAATGGGCAGACACAATAACACCATGGACAGACAGAGGGAACACAGAGAAGTGGGAGCAGGCAGGCAAAGAACAGAAACCTAACAAATGGCAAAATCACAACAGAATACACACTCGGAATGAACAAAAGCATAAGGAAACACAAAACACTGAGTCCTCAGACTCAGGACCATGACACTAAGAGCCTTCATCAGGAACTCAATGGGGATGTGGCGTACAACACTAGAGGCCAACTCCAAGCCCATAGCACAAGTCACCATCAAGTGTGGGATCTACCAAGGAGATGCTCTGTCCCCACTGCTGTTCTGCATAGGCCTGAACCCCCTCAGTGAGATCATTAACAAGACTGGCTACAGATACCGACTACGGAATGGAGCAGTTGTCAGCCACCTCCTGTACATGGATGACATCAAGCTGTATGCCAAGAGTGAACGAGACATCGATTCACTGATCCACACTACCAGGCTATACAGCAATGACATTGGAATGTCGTTCGGACTGGAGAAGTGTAGTCGGATGGTAACAAAGAGAGGGAAGGTAGTCAGAACTGAGGGGATTGAACTACCAGAAGGCAACATTGCAGACATAAAGGACAGTTACAAGTACCTGGGGATCCCGCAGGCAAATGGGAACCATGAAGAGGCCGCTAGAAAGGCTGCAACCACCAAGTACCTGCAGAGGGTCAGGCAAGTCCTGAGGAGTCAGCTGAATGGTAAGAACAAGATCCGGGCCATCAACACGTACGCCCTGCCCGTGATCAGGTACCCTGCTGGGGTAATAGGCTGGCCAAAGGAGGAGATCGAAGCCACTGACATAAAGACAAGAAAGCTCCTTACCATGCATGGAGGGTTTCACCCCAAGTCCAGCACCCTGAGGCTGTACGCTAAGCAGAAGGAAGGGGGCCGGGGACTGGTGAGTGTCAGCACCACAGTCCAGGATGAAACAACGAACATCCACGAATACATTGGGAAGATGGCCCCAACTGACCGAGTGCTCAGTGAATACCTCAGGCAGCAGAAACCCAAGAAAGAGGAGGGAGACGAGGAACCATCATGGAAGGACAGGCCCCTGCACGGTATGTACCACCGGCAGATAGAGGAGGTGGCTGATATCCAGAAATCCTACCAGTGGCTGGACAAAGCTGGACTGAAAGACAGCACAGAGGCACTAATCATGGCAGCACAAGAACAAGCTCTGAGTACAAGATCCATAGAGGCTGGGGTCTATCACACCAGGCAAGACCCCAGGTGCAGGCTGTGTAAAGATGCCCCAGAGACAATCCAGCACATAACAGCAGGGTGCAAGATGCTAGCAGGCAAGGCATACATGGAACGCCATAACCAAGTGGCCGGCATAGTGTACAGGAACATCTGTGCCGAGTATAACCTGGAAGTCCCGTGGTCAAAATGGGAGATGCCCCCAAGGGTGGTGGAGAATGACCGAGCTAAGATCCTGTGGGACTTCCAGATACAGACGGACAAAATGGTGGTGGCTAACCAACCGGACATAGTGGTGGTAGACAAACAGAAGAAGACGGCCGTAGTGATCGATGTAGCGGTTCCGAATGACAGCAATATCAGGAAGAAGGAACACGAGAAGCTGGAGAAATACCAAGGGCTCAGAGAAGAGCTCGAGAGGATGTGGAGGGTGAAGGTAATGGTGGTCCCCGTGGTAATCGGAGCACTAGGTGCGGTGACTCCCAAGCTAGGCAAGTGGCTCCAGCAGATCCCGGGAATAACATCGGAGATCTCTGTCCAGAAGAGCGCAGTCCTGGGAACAGTTAAGATACTGCGCAGGACCCTCAAGCTCCCAGGCCTCTGGTAGAGGACCCGAGCTTGAAGGATAAACCGCCCGCAGGGGCGTGCTGGGTGTTTTTTTATATATATATATATATATATATCGTTTCCCTTGCCTCTAAAATGACAACAATGCCAATGAAAAGGCAGGTGTAAAAACACAATAATTATTTTGAACATTTGTTTATTTGTTCATTTTCTATAATACCAATGAAAGGAATAATAAGCTGGTAAGGCCATTGTCAGCTATGAGTCACAGGGAGCTAGCTTTCTAACTTTACTGGCAGTGCAAAGTTGTGGTGACAGCAGGGCTTGACTGGTAATCTGGCATTCTGGACATTTTCCTGTTGGCTGTAAGACCAGTACAACTCTTTGTTGTCAATATCATTATACAGGCTTAAAGACTGGCTGGAATGGCAGCTGCACCTGACCCTACGAGCGCTGGCAGCAATCTCTCTGGTGTATTTTTTTGAACACTACTTTTCACTTTTACTTAATAATATTTTAAAGTAATGCTACTCTTACTTGAATAACATTTTTGGATACTCGACCCACCTCTGTATATATGCAACCCAATTTGTCCAGTTTTGAAACTGTCAGTGACCTGGAGTAATACTGCAGAAGCAGTGTGTACATAAGCAGTGAGCAGGGAACAATCAAGTCTGACTCCATGTGTTCAGCATTGTGTTGATGCATTTACAGCAGAAGTAAAAAAACCTTTTCTGGAGATATTCTCTTACCTGAAGTTCAATGACATCATACTGAAAGAAAGAACCAAAGACAGGTGGAGTTAAGAAATTGTTGTGTAAATCACTGCATCTCAATTCTAAACAGCATCATTAATAACACTGTTCAAAAACTCACCAGCTGATTGGCCGGTCGCATCTTATTATCCATCGCAACGACTCTGAAATTCACTGTGAGAAAAATTTTAAAGAGATTGTGTCTCTGTTTCTCTCCTTATACTTTAAAACAAAGGTCCATTAGGGTTGGGGCCATGACTGCTAAAATTAACAAAATAAACACTTAATTACATTACTAATTAAAATGGAAATAATTAATTAAATATCTAAACAATTTTATTATTAATTAAATTATGTATTTTGAGTTTCAATTTTCAATTAAATATTTCATGGTTGCTGTGCTGCAGTGCATCGTGATCTGTCACTGCAGCTTATCAACAAACACAACATCTGATTTTTACCCTACACAGCAAGTCAATACAGATCTCAGATAAGGGACTGATATGAATTGGTGGTTATGTGGACAGACCGACCAAATGCTTGAAGGTTGCACTACATAAAAATAATAAAATCATATTTGGTGACACGGCAAGTATTTTAAAATATTTCTTGTGGTGTAGCTCCATCAGGTCCGAATGGCTGTGTGCATTAAGCAGGGCACACTAAATAAACAGACACCCGGCCAAAGCATTAAATTGTCTGTGTCCCTGAGTTTGATGGGTGACAGATAAAACTGATTAATGAACACAAAATAATTAATTAAATTGAAAACCAATAATTGGACAATGAAATAATTAACTATCCTTGTAAATAATCAAAATGAGAAAAAATGAATTGAATATATAAAAAGATCATTAAATATGTGCTGGAAACTGGAAATCAGAAATAAAAACCTAAATGTGTGTTGGTGTACGCTCAATTATCCAGGTAAGTAAATCTCCAAAAGTTGATTCTGTTCATCTGGACGTTTTCAGTGGAGAAATTGATCCAGGTGACTTCTTCAATCTCAGCTGACTGCAAGTTTCCCCAATCTTATAAACAGTACATTTGCATAATGACTGAAACCAGCCCACTGAAGGAACAATCTGCCGTTCGCTACATGGAAGAAGTGCAAAGCAGAGCTCTGGTATCGCACCCTGGCTGGAACAAAACAAAGTCACTGGTTCAGGGTTTCCCCACTGAAAACATCCAGATGAAAAGAAACTTTTTGAGATCATTCAAATAACTTATTACATTATTTAAATGAAATCACTGATATTTAATTAATGTATATACATATATATATATATATATATATATATATATATATATATATATGTGTGTGTGTATATATATGTGTATATATATATATATATATATTTTTTTTTAGACTACACGCCTTTGGAGCAGAGGATCGCAAGTTCGATTCCTGCCTGGGGCGTCTGTATCCAGTAAGGGTCCTAAGGCTAGACCCCCTATCCTAAGCGAGCCTACTGCAGACATGAGCGAGACAGATAAATATGAAGGCATGCCGGCTCGGACGTCGCCCGGATCAACAAGGTCCACGTCAGGTGTTGAGGAACCAGGGCACCCTGATGACAAGTGGGCTACTGGAACAAGAAGGCATCGGTGGGCAAGAGACGAAAACAGGGCGTTGTTGGAATGCTACTACGCAAGTAACCTTGGCGGAATGGGCTACACGAATAGAATGAGGTACCTATGGATTCTTCGATACCCAACATCCACAATGACGGCGAAACAACTAGTAGCTCAGTGTTCCAACATTCGAAAGAAGGGACTGCTCTCACAGCTCAACACAAATGCTACGGCAAGGAGGAGTCAGGACGCCAGGTCACCCCCACCCGAGATTGGGTACATAGCCCCAAGTGCGATAGGAGAAGGATCGTTGAGTGCGAGAGGAACTGACCTAAAAAATAGGATCATGGCCAAGCTTGAAACCTTGGTTACCAAGATTACGTGAAGTACCTCCAGAAGGTCTGCTAGATGATGTTAATGCAGCACTACGGACGATACCTACAACCATGATTACCAACACTAACAAGCTGATCTACAATACGATCAGTGAGATGCTTGGCTACAAGTTGAACAGCCACAAGGGGCAGTACCCTCCATGGAGAAGGAGGCTAGAGGGCAAGATCAAAGTAGCACGGAGGGAGGTTAGCCAACTAACGGAGTTGCAGAAAGGTGTGACAAAGAAGGTGCATAAGAAATACAGCAAGCTGTCCATACCTGAGGCCTTGGAAACTGCCAAGCAAAGACTCACAGCCTTGGCCAGCCGCTTGAGGAGGTACACCAGAGAGATAGAAGGCAGGAGAATAAACCAGCTGTTCTCCACAGAACCAGCAAAGGTGTACTCTCAGTGGCAAGGGAACAATAAGAGAACAGCACCACCAAGGCTGGAGACGGAGCAATACTGGAAGAGCATATGGGAGAAGGATGCAACCCATAACGGCAATGCTCAGTGGCTAGAGGATCTGAGGGCAGACCACAGCGACCTCCCTGAACAGGGTCCAGTAACCATCACAGTGGCAGATATCCAAGAAAGGGTCTCCAGTATGAAGAGTTGGACAGCACCAGGGCCCGACATGGTTCACGCCTACTGGCTGAAGAAGCTGATTGCACTCCACGAGCGTCTGGCAGCACAAATGAACCAGCTGCTAGTTAACGAGAGACACCCGGAATGGCTAACTGAAGGCCGGACGGTCCTGATCCCCAAGGACCCCAAGAAGGGACCGGTCCCCTCCAACTACCGACCAATAACCTGCCTCAGTACTACATGGAAGCTCCTATCAGGCATCATATCGGCTAAGATGAACAGGCACATGGGTCAATACATGAGCGGGACACAGAAAGGGATTGGCAAGAATACCAGAGGCGCAAAACACCAGCTACTGGTAGACAGAACAGTCAGCCGAGACTGCAAGACCAGACTGACCAACCTGTGCACTGCCTGGATTGATTACAAGAAGGCCTATGACTCAATGCCCCACAGCTGGATACTGGAATGCTTAGAATTGTACAAGATCAACAGGACCCTAAGAGCCTTCATCAGGAACTCAATGGGGATATGGCGTACAACACTTGAGGCCAACTCCAAGCCCAAAGCACAAGTCACCATCAAGTGCGGGATCTACCAAGGAGATGCTCTGTCCCCACTGCTGTTCTGCATAGGCCTGAACCCCCTCAGTGAGATCATTAACAAGACTGGCTACGGATACCGACTACGGAACAGAGCAGTTGTCAGCCACCTCCTGTACATGGATGACATCAAGCTGTATGCCAAGATGTCTAAATGACTCGGGTAAAGTTTGTAGCATGCGTGCTTGTTGTTTTTGTCTGCTTCCACTTGTCTTTGCACTAGGATGATGTCGGCGTAAATGTGCAGTCATATTCGTTGTGTTCCCACTAGTGCTGTCAGCATTAATCTGAAATGACGTTAAAGCCACAACACGGCAAATCTCTGTTAACGACCTACCGCGTTCGACTACTCCACCTAGGCTGCACTGTCGAGCGCAGATCCACTGAGCTCTCAACACAGACAGCGTCCTCAGAAGAAAAGTTGATAAAATAAATTGAAATTTTGTATTGTTCGATACATATGCGTACCGAACCGAAAGCACTGTATCGAACGGTTCAATATCGATACAGGTATTGTTGCACCCCTAATATATATATATATATATATATATATATATATATATATATATATATATATATATATATATATATATATATATATAATTTATTTAAATTGAATTGGTATCACTAATTTATATTTTAATTGACAAGACATTTCATTTATTGTCTAATTATGTGTTTCATACATTTTGGCACCCGTGGCCCTCCACTTTGGTGCTTTAAATTCCATGTTTGAACATAATTTAATTGTGAACAATAAAACTATTAAGGATAAAACCATTAAACTTTCACATAAAATGAATTTGACTCTAATCGGGGACAGATGGTACAAACAATAAATCATGTCTGAGTGATATAATATGGACTTTGCCCTTTGGGGGGAGTCATGCACTCTGAGTATTCTGCATGTTTTATTTTGCATTACTGTGAATTTTTAAAATAGTTATATTCAAAGATGGACTCAGATTTCAAAGTGCGAACAAATATTTCGGTCGATGGACCGTATTAAATATCTTGAAAAGCATTTGCTAAATGAAGCACAACTTTCACATCAATCATTGCATGTGTGTCCAAATTTTGGACCATAAAACTTGTTACACAAATTGGAGATGGTGGAGCAGCTGGCTCATGATGATGGAATTTGAATGAACTACATGTCTTATATAACGTAACATCACATTGTTACCTTTTTGTCCAGGGAGGTAGATGGGTTTGTCTGTTTGGATGAATGTGAAGGTATCAGACGCTCGGATCATCACTTTTCTGACTTGTTTGGAGTAAAATGTGTCTCCTCGTACCTCCACCTGAAAATGTTGCACCTCCTTTTGTACCAAAGGAGCCTGAGACAGTGGGATATTTAGATAGTCATTAAAGCCAATAATGCTTACGATAACAACTAACAAACACACTTTGTGTGTGAAAGTGCTGGTTGCCAACCTCAAACTGAACACAGGTTTGAAAGGCCTCATTTGACGTATGCGTGAATAAGGTTGTGTTCTTCTCTCGGGACATCAAAGTGACAGTCATGACCAGAGTCCCACTGGGCTGTCGGAGAGTTGCACAGAATTTGGCCTCAGCTCCAGCTTCAATAACTGCAGGAATGGCCACCAGGTACTGGCTGCATACAGCATCACACATACAGCAGTTACTGCAGTGAACAACTCACACAGACAAAAACACGCTGAAGACAAACTCACGGTTCAGCCACCGTTTGATCCACACGTATCCAGCTCAGGAGGACACACAGAGTGCAGCTCAGGATCCAGAGACGGTCCATGACTGGTTGTGATCGTTCTCAGTGTCAGCTTCGGCTAAATATTGGCTGATCGTCCCCACCCACGTAACAGCCACGTGTTTAAAACGCACTCATGTACTCTGATCTCCACAAAGTCAATCACTTACACATTTATAAAATCCCAATCCTGCTTTCAGCACTGAACACTAAACTATAGACAACAGTAAAGTTTGTCATTCAGTGTAAAATATTACAGTAACATACAGTGCTCCGAGGTGATGTTTCTAAATCAGCTCAGAGTTTAATTCGGCTGTTACAAAATATTATTTCTATTCTGTATGTGTCCATGTTTGTCTTAACACCAGTGCTGGGATATCCCACTGTAGTGTGTAACTACTGATATTCTCTAAAATCACTGGGCGTTACAGTAAGCGTAGCCACCAACAGTGCCCTTTACCCAGCTTGGGATGTCTGACTGCCATGTTTTTGACTTTATTTCTCGGGAAAGACTAAACAAACGTTTGTGTAGTGATAACAGGCTCAAACACAACGGATGGATTCATCAGTGATGTCACAGACTGCTATATTTGCTTAAAAGACAAAAATCACAATGTTTCTGTCCAAATTAAAAATGAAACATGTTAAACAGCTTTTGTTGCACTTTAGTAAACAACACAGATCAAACTTCAGCCCACTGAAATAACTGCAGTGACAGTCACACTGCTGAGTGTGGAGGGATTTCTGGTCTGGTTTTTAAACTGTAACATTGCTGAGAATGAGTCATTATCTCTGACCCTCTGGACCCAGCAGTATTACCCCATGTTATTCTATTTGTCTTCATTGATTTGCCTTTACGGGAAAAGGGTTTTTGTTTGTTCTGTCTCACTAAGGGGCTGTGGGTGGGGGGGGGGGGGGGGGGGGGGGGCATGCTTTACACACATACAGAAATCAGAAATCAGAAATCAGAATGGGTTTATTGCCAGATGTTGAGGTTTACAACATTAGGAAATTGCTGCGGTGCACAGATGTGTTAATCCATAAATGTTAATACAGTTTGTTAATACTTGTTAACAAATGCAAAAAATAAAGTTTGTTTAAAAACACTTATCAGCATTGAACCCATGAAAGACTGAAGTCTGTACTGATATACTCAATATTTGCTGCTGTTATGATATTAGTAGATATTTATTATGATACATTTATTCATGACATGAGCTCACTCATGGTTACAGCGCTGGAACATGTGGCCATGGACCCTAAACAGCATGCTCAAATCGTGACAAACTTCATAGATCTGGAGTGTGACCCCGTAAAAGACTTGCCTAAATCTGCTGGCCTGGGAGTCCAGCAGTTCATCTAAACAAAAGGCACTTAGACTAGAACAGATATAGATGTGTTTATCCTACCATGAAACAATAAGAGAAGGTACGACCGCTGCCATGCTCCCAGGAGGGTGTGAATGCCAGAACACCCTGGAATGCACACAAAGTCTTTGCAGACTATTAAGGATCAGACCCCTATCAATATGACATCAACTATAAACTCTAAGCATATATGAGTAAATATTTCTAAGCATGAATGACAATCAACAATACAAATCTAACACTAGTGTTGGAGCCAAGTCCAGGCCAATAATTTCACTCAGTTACATCATGCCATATTTAAGTATTTGTCATGATCTTTAAGTTTCCATTATAATCTTGATCATTTTATGTTATAATGTAATATGCTGTGCTCCATAAATTAATCCTGCTTTATTAGTCTGTTGTTGTTGTAAAGTGTTGGTAGATGTCGTAAAGGGGTGTGTATTTGGCCCGCATGCGGAGGGGTGTGGGTAAAAAAGGTTAGGTAAGCAAGCAGGACGTGGAGCAACAGTTTTCTGACCGTCGCCGTTCTGACCGTCGCCGTTTTAATGTTATTTTTTGGTTGTAACATAAAGGAAATATAAACGGAGCTCCCACCAGAGGCATTTGTTTTGTACCTTTCGATTTGTTTGGAAAATAAATGTTTTGCCCCTTTTCTCCTTCGCCTCGTTTTTTTTGCTACCGGAAGGCATCCAAGCGACTGAACAAGAGCACGAGTCAGAAACTTTACGTTCTGCAGAAGCGGCAAAGAAGGACCGAAGGCTGCCGCTACATTAGTCAGAAAACTGCTCCGAAAGTGAGAGGATTACGCACGCGTCACCGGCGCACAGAGTTAATCGGCCCGCGGTGCGGCAAGGGAAAACGGGACGTGAAAGAGGATGCGCTTAAGTCTACCCGTGTTTTCCGGATCCTTTCGGCAGTAAGAAAACCCCGCATCTGAAAAGTAAGAGGCTGTGCCTGCTTTACGGTTTGTGAAAATTCCTGTATGGTTAAGTGGTACATGGCCTGTGTAAAGGATTAATTGCATTGAAAGGTTTATGCCAGCGCAATTAATATGGAGCAGCAGGAAAAAAGAGTTTCCAAGCCAACTTTTAAAGCACAAGAGGAAAAGCTTCAGCATCTTAAAGTGACAAGGAAAACCAAGTTGGGTTACCTTACTAGAAAGATAAAAGAGATTGAGGAGCTTATGGAAGATGACGGCAATTTTGAGGAAGTGGCTGTTAAATTAGCCACTGACTTCTCAAAAATATATATTGAGTTTTGTGAAAACAACGATGCAGTTAAAAATCACTTGACTGAGTCGGAACTTCTTCATGATCAGACACAGTGGTATGAGCCAAAGGCTAGCTATTTGAGAAGTTTTGTGGAGAAAGTAGAGAGATGGTTAAAACGAGTGGAAATGCAAGCAGATGAAGCAAGAATGGTTGATGCTGAAGTTGAGCCTGCAGACAGTGCTTCAGCAATTTCGTCCAGACGCAGTAAAGCACATCGAAGCAGTCGAACCTCTTCTGTTGTGTCTTCGACCACATATTCTGCCAGGCTAAAGATTGAGGCAGAGAGGGCTGCTCTGGTAGCACGTGCTGAGGCATTAAAGCAAAAGATGGAGATTGACAGACAAGAAGCTGTTCTTAAGGCAAAAAGGGAGGAATGGGAGTTGCAAACAGCTATTGCTGCAGCTAACGCAAAGCTTGAGGTGCTGACTGTGAAGGAGCCAGCCCATAACACTTCTGCTGACTTGGTCAACAAAATGGCTACCTGCCAAAGAGCTCCGGGCCAAAGTATTGGGGCCAGTTTTGGTTTGGTTCAGCCAGAACATGGAGATGTCGGTCGAGAATGTGAGTCGGAGGTAATGCAGGGCTCAGAAAGGAGTAGCAGGCTTCCTCATCCATTGAATAAGAAGGATAATAGCCAGTCTATTACTAGTCAAGGCAGGATGGCTGATGTTAAAGACTTGTTGGATGTCATGAAGCGACAAAATGAGATTACAGAGCTCCTAGTAAAACAACAGAAAGCATCCACTCTCCCTCCTTTGGATGTTCCAGTATTCAGTGGGGATCCACTGGAGTTTGGGTTTTTTATGAAAGCGTTCGAGCATGGGATTGAGGAAAGGACAGACAGCAATAGAGATAGGTTGCGCTTCCTGGAGCAGTTCACCCAAGGGAGACCCAAGGTTCTTGTTCGTAGCTGTTCGCACATGTATCCTGACAGGGGCTACGCTGAAGCTAAGAGGCTTCTGCGCAAGCATTTCGGGGATGAATATACTATTGCCTCAGCCTACATTGAAAGAGCTCTAAAATGGCCTGTAATCAAGCCAGAGGATGGTGATGCACTGACGGAGTTTGCTATGTTCCTCACTAGTTGCTGTAACACAGTAGACAGCATGGAGTACATTGAGGAGATGGATAGCCCTACTAATATGAGAACAGTCATCTCCAAGCTTCCTTTTAAATTAAGGGAAAGGTGGAGGGGTTTCGCCTGTGACATTCAAGAACGTACAGCAATGAGAGCTAGATTCGCTGATCTGGTCAGTTTTGTAGAGAAGCAGGCAAAGATCGCTTCTCACCCATTATTTGGTAACATTCAGGACACCACTTTGTCTAGAGACAAGGGCAAAGCAAAGGTGTGCAGAGAGAATGCTCTGAAATTCAAGGAGAGGGAAAGCATCTTTGCTACTAATACAGCACCTGTATTAAACAGTGCAGAGCAGACAAAGAGGGAAAGGGAAAATATAGGCCCTACAGGTGGAAGACAGTGTCTTTTCTGTCATAAGGGAGGGCATAACCTCAGTACCTGCAGACTCCTCAAGCAAAAGCCTCACAGAGAAAGGCTTGATTTCCTCAAATCAAAGAGCTTGTGTTTTGGTTGCCTGTCACAGGGGCATCTGAGCAAAGGCTGCCAGCAAAGACACACGTGTGAGACTTGTTCTCAGAAACATCCCACCATTCTGCATAAGGAGCAGTACTCTTCTCCTGATAGTGACAGTAAAAGTATCAGAGAACCAGCAGCAAGTTTTTCTCCAGCAGCAGGCAGTGAAACATGCGGTTGTACCGGGGCTGGCAAAGCAGTCTGTGCACTCTCAATTGTGCCTGTGAAGGTCAGATGTTCAAGGAGCAACACAACAGTTGAATCATACGCGTTCTTAGACCCAGGAAGCACTGGAACCTTTTGTACAGATGAGCTGATGAAGGATTTACAGGTCACAGGAAAAAAGTCCAACATTCTGCTCCGCACTATGGGAAACGAAGCGACAATCAGTACTCATGTCGTTAAGGGTCTCGAGGTCAGTGGTTTGGATGAGGACAACTTTTTGAAGATTCCCCAGGTTTTCACACAGGCAGAGATTCCAGTAACAAAGGAGAACATTCCACAACAAAGTGATGTGGACAGATGGCCTTATTTGAAGGAGGTTCAGCTCAAGCAGATTGATGGAAAAATTGGTATGTTAATAGGCACGAATGTACCAAAGGCGCTTGAGCCCTGGAAGGTTATCAACAGTGAGGGCAACGGCCCATATGCTGTAAAAACTGCACTAGGCTGGACGATTAATGGACCTCTGCTAAGAGAAGAGGGTATTGCTCAAGGAGCTGTTGAGTGGCCACCGGTGATGGTGAACAGGATATCGGTGACAAAGCTAGAGGAGCTCTCGCAGCAGCAAATGAAGTACGACTTCCCTGAGCATGAGTTATCTGAGAAAATGGAAATGTCAGCCAGAGACAGACAATTTATGGAGTCTGTGTCACTGTCAGTGAAGCAGGTTCATGGTCACTACACCATTGGCCTTCCTTTAAAGAACAAGGGGGCTGCATTTCCAAACAACCGTGTTGTGGCGGTACAAAGAGCAGAAGGCCTGAAACGGAGGCTGTTAAGAGACAGTGAGTTTCATCAAGAGTACACAAAGTTTATGACAGAGACACTGGAAAGGGGCTATGCCGAAGAAGTTCCTGTGGCAGAAACTTGTAAAAGTGGTAGCAGAATATGGTATCTCCCGCATCATGGGGTCTACCACCCAACCAAGCACAAGTTGAGAGTGGTATTTGACTGTGCATCCACGTATCAAGGCATGTCACTGAACTCACAGCTGTTGCAGGGGCCAGACTTAACCAATTCCCTCATAGGTGTTTTGATGAGGTTCAGGCAGGAACCAGTTGCCTTCATGTCTGATATTGAAGGCATGTTTCATCAAGTCAGGGTTCCCGATGAAGATGCTGATCTGTTGAGATTCTTGTGGTGGCCACAGGGAGATCTTGGTAAAGGCCTCAAGGAATACAGAAAGGTAGTTCACTTGTTCGGTGCAACTTCTTCACCAAGCTGTGCATGCTACGCGCTGCAAAGGTGTGCTGAGGACAATCAGGCGAGGTTCAACCATGTTGTAACGAACACTGTTCTAAGGAACTTTTATGTGGATGATTGCCTGAAGTCTGTCAGCACTGAAGAGCAGGCAATCTCACTGATTCGGGACCTCAGGGCTTTGTGCGCTGCAGGAGGTTTCAAGCTCACTAAGTGGATTTCCAACAGCAGAGCGGTGCTTGCGTCTATACCTGAGGATGACAGGGCTAAAGAAGTCAAGGAGCTTGATCTTGAAAGGGACTGCCTCCCTATTGAAAGAGCTTTAGGGGTTCAGTGGTGCGTGGAGTCTGACACGCTGAAATTCAGAGTTCTGGTTGAGAGCAAACCACTCACAAGGAGAGGACTGCTTTCGATGGTAAGCACTATATATGACCCACTTGGGATTTTATCCCCTCTGATCTTGCCAGTGAAGCACATCCTGCAAGAGCTAAGCAGAACAAAGCATGCATGGGATGATTTCATGCCAGAAGCTCTGTCTCTGCAGTGGCAACAGTGGGTCGGCAGTTTACACCACTTAGCTAGGTTTGAGGTAGACAGATGTGTGAGACCAGTCAACCTTGGCAAGATCTCTTCGGCTCGACTTCATCACTTTGCCGATGCTAGTGAAAGGGGGTATGGCATAGCCACATATCTGGTTTCAAAAAACAATCTGAACCAGCCACATAGTGCTTTCATTATTGGTAAAGCCAGGGTTACACCATTGAAGCCAGTTACCATACCACGACTCGAGCTTACTGCTGCAGTGGTGGCAGCAAAGATGGACAGGATGGTAAGAGCCGAACTGGAGTTGGAGTTGGAGGAGTCTGTCTTTTGGACGGACAGCACGTCGGTGATTAAGTACCTCAAGAATGAAACAGCAAGGTTTCGTACGTTTGTTGCCAATCGAGTTGCTGCCATCAAGGATAGATCAGCTGTCTCTCAGTGGAGATATGTGAACACCTCGGCCAATCCTGCAGACTTTGCTTCAAGAGGGCTCAGTGTTGGTGCCTTTCTCAAGGCAAAGACATGGATCATGGGTCCAGATTTCATTTTGAAACCAGAAATGGAGTGGCCAGAAATGCCCGACAGTGTATGCCAGCCAATCTGTAATGACCCAGAAGTCAAAGAAGCATCAGTATATGCTCTTGTGGTTGAAGAAGCTGCAGACGCCACCTCTCAGCTCATTCATCATTACTCAAGCTGGCGTCGGGTTAAAAGAGCCGTTGCATGGGTCCTGAGATTAAAAGGTGTGCTGAAGCTTCTTGCTCGAAAGAGGAAGGGTTTAAAAGCGAATCTCTATGATGGAAGATTGGAGCAGGAGAAGCAAATGACACACTTCAAGGCTAACCTTCCCATCTTGCCACTTTCTGTGAGTGACATGGCCGAGGCGGAAGTGGAGATAGTGCGCTTTAGTCAAAGGCAGCGGTTTGGCAAAGAGATTGCCAAGCTGCAACAAGGAAAGACAGTGTCAAAGGATAGCCCTCTTTGTCAGTTGTCGCCAGTTGTACAGGATGGCATTCTGAGAGTGGGTGGCAGATTGAGCAGATCTAGCATGCAAGAGGAGTTAAAACACCCTGCAATCTTGGCTAAGGATCAGCATATAGCCACTCTCATTCTCAGATCTACTCACGAGGATCTTGGGCATTGTGGCAGGAATCACGTCCTGTCAAAGGTACGGCAGAAGTACTGGATACTAAGATCTCATGCTGCTGTCCGGAAGATTTTGTCCCGGTGCGTCGCCTGCAGACGGCATAATGGGAAAGCGGCAAGTCAGATCATGGCAGATCTTCCTACTGAAAGGCTCACGCCCGATGAGCCACCATTCACAAGTGTCGGTGTGGACTACTTTGGTCCCTTCGAAATCAAAAGGGGTAGGTCCATGATCAAAAGATATGGCGTTGTTTTTACTTGCTTGACAGTGAGGGCTGTGCATATTGAGCTGGCAAATTCGTTGGACACGGACTCTTGTATTCATGCATTGCGGAGGTTCATTGCTAGGAGGGGACAGGTTCAGTTGATGCGTTCTGACAATGGAACAAACTTTGTAAGTGCAGAGAGGGAGCTGCGGGAAGCAGTGCGTGCTTTGGATAATGCAAAGATTCAAGAAGCCTTGTTGGTTAAAGGCATCACATGGATATTCAACCCCCCTGCTGCCTCGCATTTTGGAGGAGTTTGGGAGCGGCAGATACGGTCCATACGCAAAGTGCTCAGCTCCGTTGTGGAGCAGCAGATCCTTGATGAGGAGGGTCTGCACACACTGCTGTGTGAGGTAGAGGCGATTATGAATAGCCGCCCTATCTCAAGAGTCTCTACCGATCCGAATGACCTGGAGGCCTTGACGCCAAACCATTTGCTTTTGATGAAAGCCAAAACTCCACTACCTCCTGGAGTATTCAGCAGGAGCGACTTGTACTCAAGGCGTAGATGGCGGCATGTCCAGTACTTGGCGGATTTGTTTTGGACACGGTGGATCAAGGAGTATCTGCCAGACTTGCAAAGGCGACAAAAGTGGGCCCAGCCACAAAGAAATATCAGTCAAGGTGATATTGTTCTCGTCGTGGATGATTCCGCTCCAAGAAATTCATGGCTAATGGGTCGAGTGATTCAGACGTTTGAGGATGCCAAGGGTCGGGTTCGTCAAGCCAAGGTGAAAACCAGCAAAAACATTCTCCTACGACCTGTGGCGAAGCTTTGTGTGCTGCTAGAGTGTGATATGTAGCGCCCCTTTTACATATTACTCAAGAGACAGCGGTAAAGGCTGGTCTCCTACGGCGAGTCATGTGCTTGAACCTCTGACTCCATTCCCTAATCTCCCCAACATACACACATACACGCATCCGCGAAGACATGTTCCAGCCTAAGAAGAGTTCCTGCTGTAACAAGACAAAATGAAGTTTCTGTTGGAATAAGGACATTAATGTGCCATATGAGCAGTTAAAGTACTTTGTATATTTGTCTGTTCGTTATCTGAAAGGTTTGATTTGTTGTTCTGAACAATATATAGATGTATGTATAAGAGTAATTGTTTTGTGGCTCACAAGAACAATTAGGGGCCAGGATGTTGGAGCCAAGTCCAGGCCAATAATTTCACTCAGTTACATCATGCCATATTTAAGTATTTGTCATGATCTTTAAGTTTCCATTATAATCTTGATCATTTTATGTTATAATGTAATATGCTGTGCTCCATAAATTAATCCTGCTTTATTAGTCTGTTGTTGTTGTAAAGTGTTGGTAGATGTCGTAAAGGGGTGTGTATTTGGCCCGCATGCGGAGGGGTGTGGGTAAAAAAGGTTAGGTAAGCAAGCAGGACGTGGAGCAACAGTTTTCTGACCGTCGCCGTTTTAATGTTATTTTTTGGTTGTAACATAAAGGAAATATAAACGGAGCGCCCACCAGAGGCATTTGTTTTGTACCTTTCGATTTGTTTGGAAAATAAATGTTTTGCCCCTTTTCTCCTTCGCCTCGTTTTTTTTGCTACCGGAAGGCATCCAAGCGACTGAACAAGAGCACGAGTCAGAAACTTTACGTTCTGCAGAAGCGGCAAAGAAGGACCGAAGGCTGCCGCTACAACTAGGTAGAAGAGCAGCTCCAGCACGCACATTACTGATATCCACCTGTGTTACCTCACTTATATGAGGAGCTGGATCATTTCTTAGGCACAAATGCATAACCTTATATGAGTAACTCTGGATTAAAACAATGACATTCTTAGGTGCAGAGATAGGCAGTAACGTGTTACTGCGGTCTGGAGTGTGGGGCCTCCCTGCTGCTGCGGAGTCGGGGCGGTCTGCCTCTCCCCACCGCAGGGAAAAGGGTAACACCACCTGGGTCTGGGTGCAGTTCCCCCCTCCAGGAGCAAGGGTACCTAGACCCGGTTGGTAGAGTACGCTTGGGGAGTGTGATTGTGTGTACAGTGTCTCTTTATGTCTGTCTCCACGTTGGTTGAGTGTGGAGTAAGTGCATATGAGAGCATGAGGGTGGGAATGGATGTTTGTGTCTGTGTGTGCCTGTATGTCTGTGTCTATATGTCAGGTTGGGTATCAGACGCTACCTCTCTGGGGACATCTCAGGCCTCCAAACCTTGGAGGGCCTATCTCCACCCACCATCACTTCCCCTGCCGGTGGCGGACTCCCTCAGGTGTCGGTGCGTTGGTGGTTCTTTGTGTCTGGGGGTGGGCGTCCGGGTACACACCGGCTCACTCCTTGGCGGCCGCTTATTGGGGCTCGCTCGGGCCATTTCGGAGGTGGGGTGCCCCCGGCCTCTCGGCCTGGGGCTCGGTCACTCAGGCACAGCTGGCTGCCGGCGGAGCTCACGGGCGCGTCACTGCAACTCCCCCTGGCTTCTGCTCCGCGGCTGCTGAATGAGCCCTCATCTGGGACTCTCCTCAGCTCTTACTGGAACAGTGGCGCGGCTGCCCCCTCTGTGGGTCTTCCTTGGTCTCTTGTGTTCTGGGGGCCTCTGGATGTCTGGAGTTTTGATCTCCTCCATACCTGCTTGATACCATAGAGGACAGGGCTGTGGCTCCCCACACTCCCTAGCAGATCATTACATGGAGAAACCTTAGGAATGCAAGCATGCTGATCCACACAGGTATGCACACAGGTGTACACATGGGTATTCACAGACGCGGACTACAGCTTTCTTGGCTGCTGCCTCAAAGCACATGGTGCGCTTGGAAAAAATTTTTTAGTAAAAAAAAAAGACGAAAAAAAAATAATGAAGAACTGTTTGGGAGATTCGTAGAAATCCCCTGTCACAGACTTAAATTACACCTTTCTTGGCTGCTACTTCGAAGCACATTGTGCGCTGTCTGTCCTGCGTGCTGCACAACAACATTGAATATTTAGTATTTACTGCTGTTTACACTTAGCTAGATTAATGCGATGGTGTTGTGTTTAGTATGTTGCTTTGTTTTTTTTGTTTTTTTGCTTGTTTTCTATTCTTCTCTCAACAGGTGGTCCAGGAGATTTTTATTTTTTTTTCTCCCCCCCTTTCTGTTTTTCCTTTCCTTCCTCTTTCTTTCTCCCTTTCCTATCCCTCACTCATGTCTGTCCCGTCTGTAACATCTGAAAATAAAATATAATAAATAATAAAAACAAAGCTCGATCAAATGGACCAATATGGCAATGCCACGATGATCCATTTGGCAAAGTAAATCCATTGGGTATCCTTGTTGGTCTTCAGACAACAATTCTGATGGCTAAAGAACCAAATGGGACAGGCAAAAAAGAAAGAAAAAAAAAGGCAGTAACGTGTTACAAGTAATCCAGTTACCTTTTTCAAGTAACGGGTAATGTAAGGGATCGAGCACGCTGCGTTACTGCGTTACTAAACCGTGTTTGTTGGTGAGAGTGTCTCATGACAATGATGTACAAGTGTGACGTCCATGGTAACGGACATGTGCAGATCAACAATGGAAAATGTATCGAGTGTGGGAGAGAGATTGGAAGTACTTACATTACTTTGAGTTTGATTCCATAAAAAGTGACAAAAACATTGGAGTGCACTGTACACTCTGTGTGGGAAGAAAACTTTACAATCAACAGAAAAAGTTTACAATGCCTTTGAACATGGACACTGCAGGCCTACTTGTTGTTCCTAGAGTATTTAAAAGTAGAATGGGAGGCAGAGCCTTCAGTTTTCAGGCCCCTCTTCTGTGGAACCAGCTTCCAGTTTGGATTCAGGAGACAGACACTATCTCTACTTTTAAGATTAGGCTTCAAACTTTCCTTTTTGCTAAAGCATATAGTTAGGGCTGGACCAGGTGACCCTGAATCCTCCCTATAATTGTTAAAAGGCCGAAAACCTCTCTTGAGGTCAATTACTGATGTGTCCTGAAATCTGTATGTAAAACGCAGTGTAAATAACAGGTAATAAGCTGGCTCGTGCTGCTGTCTCAGAGTCCACTGGGGGTGGTGGAGTCAGCCATAACCTTTACTAACATTTTCTTAGGATTCAATGACGAAACATGAGTTTCGGTCAGTTTCCCTAACCACTCTGCTTTTTCACTGCCTAATCCTAACCAAAGACTCTTTCCAGTCATCTTGCCTGGCTGTGCGGAACTCTTTCATGGATGGACACAGTATGCCCCTGGACCCGCCCCAAGTGAGATCCCATCCAGGTGGAGCACAATATCCATAGAGGCTGGGGTCTATCACACCAAGTAAGGCCCCAAGTGAAGGCTGTGTAAAGATGCACCAGCACATAACAGCAGGGTGTAAGATGCTAGCAGGCAGGGCATACATGGAACGCCATAACCAAGTGGCCGGGGTAGTGTACAGAAACATCTGTGCTGAATACGGCCTTGAAGTCCCGAGGTCAAAATGGGAGATGCCCCCAAGGGTGGTGGAGAATGACCGAGCTAAGATCCTGTGGGACTTCCAGATACAGACGGACAAAATGGTGGTGGCTAACCAACCGGACATAGTGGTGGTAGACAAACAGAAGAAGACGGCCGTAGTGATCGATGTAGCGGTTCCGAATGACAGCAATATCAGGAAGAAGGAACACGAGAAGCTGGAGAAATACCAAGGGCTCAGAGAAGAGCTCGAGAGGATGTGGAGGGTGAAGGTAACGGTGGTCCCCGTGGTAATCGGAGCACTAGGTGCGGTGACTCCCAAGCTAGGCGAGTGGCTCCAGCAGATCCCGGGAATAACATCGGAGATCTCTGTCCAGAAGAGCGCAGTCCTGGGAACAGCTAAGATACTGCGCAGGACCCTCAAGCTCCCAGACCTCTGGTAGAGGACCCGAGCTTGAAGGATAAACCGCCCGCAGGGGCGTGCTGGGTGGTTTTTTTTTTTTATATATATATGTTTGCAGATATAATAAAAACTCACATACGTTGGAGTGAAGTAAGAATCTTTTTTGTAACCTGTGACAACAAACACAACAACACAAATCTGAAAGAGAAGAACTGTATATGTGACAGAGAGACACAGAGACATCATGTTAATATGTAAAAACATTTAATGTTGTTCATACAGCACCAACATCACAACATCATAGCGTCAGGGTGATTATATGGATATATATGATACTGATGGAGGCGGCTATCAATCAGAGGGACTGACAGGAAGTGTGGGTGTGGTCGCAGTGCCTCCGTCATGGGACCTTCCTGCTCTGATTGGAGCGCTGAGGTCAGAGGGGGTGTTTTATGATGTTCGTCTGATGCTTCCTGACAGTCAGCAGCTTTGAACTTTGAACCACATGAAACGTTTTGACCCCACATGTGACACAGAGTCAGGAAACTGTGGAGATTGTTACCTCTAAACAGTTTCGCCCGGTTCGTAGATTCCTCAGGCCTCCAGAAAGAACACCGGGGACTAAGTAGTCAAATCACAACACTTTTATTAATCCACACTCATTGATCACACTTATTGATTACACCTATTGATTACACCTTCTAGAAGGGAGATGTACAGGACCCTGGAACTCCTCTGCAGATCTCAACTCCTTTGTCTGTTACATGCAGTTTTGTATCAGTGACCCCCCTTCTAAACCCTCTACAAGGTGCCATAAAACTAAGTGCTATGTTTACATACTTTCACTTGAGTGTGTGCATGTGAATGCCTACATGTGCACGTTCCTGCGTGTCTATGTGTATGTGTGACTGCACGTGAATGAGTGTGCATAACAGTTAAAGCACTGTGGGTGTAGGTGACTCCCTAGAGGTAAAAAAAACTCATCTCCCTTCCAGACCACAGTTATCCAGGTCAAATGTTGAGACCCCCACCCAAACATTCTCTGGGGAATTTCCACTCAGCATTAACTCCTCTCTGTTTTACTTTCGCAGCTCAACTGGGGAGGGTCTCCTATACTCTACTCCTAAGTTCATGACACAATCAGGCCTTTATTACATTGAGGGCAGTGTCAGTGTCTCTACAATAATTCTACATTCTATGTTAACACATTTCTCAACTTTAAATCAGCTAAACATTTCTTCAAGTCCCCCTTTTTATCTGCCCTAAGGCAGATAAAACTAAATTAAATCCCTCACCATAATGTTTTCATACTGTGACTCCCCATTTCTCAAAAGTGGCATCATGGTTCGGCCTTTGTATCAGATTCTCCCATAGCACGATTGATGAGTCTCATAAGCAAAGCTCTGATACAAGGCACACAAAAACCCCCACATGTCACTACTACTGCAATAAAAACAGACAAAGAAACCATAATTGACATAATGAAACCTTTCCATTGCCCAAAGACAGAGGTCATCCATGCTTCCAATGGGTTATCCACAATAATAATACAAACCAGCACGTGCCCACAGGCCTATTTCGGTGCCAGTGTCTCTTGATACCTTTCCTCTGGCCAGGTACGTCACAGTGCACCAATCGGCGTTAATCTCCCCGGCCTCATGCTCATGTCTGTCAGGGAAAGACGCAGAAGAAGATTTTTCAAAGCCATCTTAAATGTGTTCCCAACTCTGCCAACAAAAGCTCAAACTGCTCCACCCTGAAACACAGATTCAATCCGTATTAATCTGTGAATCTCGGTTTCTTCTTTTTCTCATTTAGAAACATCAGGAGCAACGGACCAGTACGGTATCTATATGCACCACAGGGAACGAGAAGTCATCCTTCACTACAGTTCTGGGTTGCCAAGCTAATGGCCAGAAACTACCACCCATGGTCATTTTCAAGAGGAAGACTTTGCCAAAAGAAAAGTTTCCGGCCGGCATCATTGTCAAGGCTAACTCAAAGGGCTGGATGGACGAGGAGAAGATGAGCGAGTGGCTGAGGGAATTTATGTCAAGAGACCGGCTTTTTCCACAAATCTCCGTCCCTATTGATACGACTCCATGCGCACCCATCTCACCGATACTGTCAAAACCCAAATGAAGCAAACTATTTCGGAGCTTGCCATCATTCCGGGTGGATTAACCAAAAACTCCAACCACTAGATATTGGTGTCAACAGGTCGTTCAAAGTCAAATTGCGAGCTGCGACCAAGACAGGGAGACAACGGCGAGCGAGTTACGCCCCTATCTGCCAATGGATCGTGGATGCTTGAGCTAAGGTATCGGTCTCAAGTGTCGTCCGAGCTTTCCAGACCAACAAGACTGATTCGCATAATGATGAGAGGGATCCGGGCATGCTTGAGGCCGAATTCGCCCAACTGTTGAACTCAGACACTGAAGATAAAGGAATTTGATGGATTTGTGGAAGCAGAATGTTTATTGTTCAATTTTTAATGTGTTACAACTTAACAATATTGAGAGTTATTGTGAATGAGTTTAATAAAGTTCGACTAATCTGGAAAAAAAAAAAAAAAAAAAAGGGAAAGACGCAGTAAAGTTAAAACACGTGTAGTTGGCTTTTCTTGGTGTGAAAGGACCAAGTACAGTGTCATTACCTATTGGTGGAAACAAACTAGCTAAAGTAGTGCAATTACCTTCAGAAACCGCTTCTCTCGTGAGTCTGAGCATGCACTCAAATCCCCACTGGTCTTCAGGATATAGGGGAGCTGGTTGAAAAGATGTGGGCGGGCAGCTGCGCATGCCACACAATCTGAAACATTTTGTTCTCTAGCATTTTGGATGAGCCAGTCTAGCCACAGATTGCTGTCCCGATAGCCAGTGGCCATTGAAATGAGCTGTTTAAGTTTGAGTCTTGTATAATCTACTTCAAGTATTTGTGGGCCCGATTCAGAAAGTGACAATGGTGGGGGAGGTGTATTTCAGCCACATCAGGTGCAGAATCTTTAAAATTAATTTTAACCAAACCGTATGGATCCTTCCCTGAGACATCTGCTCCTATAAATAAATAAATACACCACAGATCGGGCAGGCCACACAGTGTCATACCAGCGAGTCAGTGAGAGAGTCAACGGGTTCTGCCCAGTTGAGAAGTCCCGCTGAAACCCAAGCTTCTGCCACGTGGTGTCCTTGTAGGGGCGCCACGTGCCAGAATACTCCACTATGGTAGACCAGTAATCACACGGGCCCTTCCAATAAGTGTGATAGGGGTAGCCAAGCTTCTGATTATTACACTCTATATCTACCATTGGATTGTAACCTACCCAAACATCATATACCCGCCATGAACTATTTAAGCCTTTACATTTAATGACAGCACAAAGATCGAATGTATACGAAGTAGTGGACCCTTTAACGTAGTCCAGCTCTATACCGCCATAGTAATCCAAACACTCATCAGATTTACCTGTTTTGCTGCGTTTGGTTCACTCCACCGTGGCCTGTGAAGGGGGTATCCCCGGAGTGGACTCAGATCTGTCTCTGGGCAATTCACTTTCAAGAAAAATCACAGTTACAATTATGACAGTTATCACTCCTAACACTACCATTGCTCTCCAATTTCCCCATAACCCCATTTTGGTTGTTTCTCTCATCCCTTTTCTGTCCAATGTAATTTCACTTTTTTTTTTTTTGTTTTGTTTTGTTGTTGTTGTTGTTGTTTTTAAAAACCTTTATCTTCTGAGTCGGGTGATTCTCTGTTGCTCTTCTTTCTTCAACTTCCGGGGTAGACTAACCTTCAGTCGTTGCATGGATCAGGGATTTATTCTGTCCCTGGGCTGGGATCCATGTGGGGGGTCTCAGTCGAGTTCCCCCTCTTTTCCTTTGCAGAGAGCCTTTCCGACCTCTTAGGCTCTTCCGCTACAGCACACTGGCTCCAGTGGTACCAGGTTTCGCCTTTCCCTTTCAGTCGGACTGGGTGTGAGGTCCTGGTCTCCACCTCGAATGGACCTGTCCACCTGGGCTCGTTCCACCTTCGTTTGTAGACCTTCAGCCACACCCACTTTGCCTCTGGCACCGTCTGCTCCTGTCCTTGGCCTGCAGTCACCTGTGATGTAAAACTTAAGACAAGAGCTTTAAGTGTTTTAAATTGCTTTAAATGTTCAAATGTTCAATGCATCAACCCAATCCATTTTAAACTGTGCACAGATCTTAGCCAATTTATTTTTTAAATTTTGATTCATTCGCTCAACCTGGTCTTCCATCTGACCCCCTCCAAATGTTGCTTACCTTTATGGCTCCTCTCTCCTTCCAGAGTGACTTTTCTTCTGGAGAGGCCTTCTCTTGTTCTTTTATGATCTCTTCGCGTTCCAGCCCTGGATTTTCTTCCCAATCCATTCCCACACTTACCATTTGTCTGATCCCCGTGTAGCCAACCACCTTTTTGGCTGCTTAATCCGCTGCTCGATTACCTCGAGCAACCCAAGTGGCCGAATCATCGTGCCCCTTGCACTTTATGATTGCTACCTCCAGGGGTCCTTCCAGGGCTTCTTCCAGGGCCTTCATCTCCTTCTCATGTTTGATTGGTTGTTGATTGGTAGTGAGGAATCCAGCTCTCTTCCACTGACTCAGCTCCACATGTGCAGCTCCAAAGGCATAGGCTGAATCAGTGTAAATGTTTATCTTTTTTCCTTGAGCATATTTCAGAGCTTCAATCAGTGCAACCACCTCTGCTCTCTGCGCTGACTGCTGCCCTTCCAACTTTGCTGCTTTGATCACCTCCAGCTGCTCCCCTCTCTTACTTACAACTGCATAGCCTGCCTTGAGCCTCTCCTTCTCATCCCTAAAGCAGCAGCCATCTGTGAAGAGATCCTCTGCTCCTTCCATGGCTTCCGCTTTGAGATCTGGTCTTGTTTTCTCTTCTCTTCTCTTCTCTTCTCTTTTTTTTTTTTTTTTTGTTGTTGTTGTCCCATTTGGATCTATAGCCATCAGAGTTGTTGTATTAAGGCCAAGAAAGATGCCAAGCGGATTTATTTTACCAAGTGGATCATCGTGGCCTTGCCATATTGGTCCATTTGATTGACCTTTATTATAATTATGAATTTATTTTATTTTCAGTTGCTACAAACGGGACAGACATGACTGTGGGATAGGACAGGGGGAAAGAATGAAAGAAAGAGAGGGAGAGAAAGAAAACCAAAGGGGAGAAGAGATGGTGAGAAAGGGGGGAAGAGAGAAAAAAAAAACAAACAAACAAAAAAAAAAAACACACCTGGGTCACCTGTATGGAGAAAAAAAAACAGAAGAGAAAGCAAACAACAAAGAGCAACATAATAAGAAAAAAAAGCACCATCACAATAAACTAGCTAGCAGTAGATATCAATAGTTACTAAATAATAAACGATATTGTGCAGCACGCAAGATAGACAGCGCACAATGTGCTTTGAGGCAGCAGCCAAGAAAGCTGTAGTCCGCGTCTGTTGGGCAGCTTAGATAATGTCACTTCAGAAAAGAATATAGCCCATATGGTTTTCACTGCCCTATGCATAGCCAAGAAAACAGTCCTCATGAACTGGAAAAATAAAAACAATCTTAATTCTAACCAATATAGAAATTATCTATTAGATTACATTAGTCTTGATACAGCCTCTGCCACCACATCAGATCAAGGCATCTTCCTTGGGGGGCTCAACCCGGGGCAGCGGTCATGTCCGGTTGGGGGCTCTTTTCTGACTGTTTCCTCGTGGGGGCCCATCCCTGGCGCATGGTGCCGCCGGTGTGTCGAGCCACCTGGGGGGCTCTTCAACTGGTGGGGGAGATTGTCACACCTTGCAGGAGCTTTCCTCTCCTCAGGAACTCTCTGCAGGAGGGGGAGATACAGGAGAGGTGGAGGAAGATCTCAGCCTGGGCGTCTATTGTCTCATGTAATCTGGAAGATGAGTGGATGGGGGGGTGGGTGCAGTTTTCTCTGTGGTGGGGTTGGGTGGACTGTCCCGGGCTCTGTGGGGCCGGGGGGCGCTGCTGCACTGGGCCCCGGTCTGGATGGGCCTGGGCCCCCTTTCCCTGGCGGGTTGCGGAGTATGGGAGTACCTACTGGGGTCAGTGGGGGAGCTGGCCCCAGGGAGGGGTCACCTGCCCCTCCCTTCCTTCCCTCCCCATCTCCAGCTGCCTCCCTCTTCCCGCTCCACCACAACCACCCACACATGCAGGGCCTTGGAGTAGGGGTATGTCACAAGGGTGCAGAGGAGGCTACCCCCCCCCCCCCCCTCTGTCTCCTTCTGGCTGCCTCTGCCTCAATTTTATCCCACAACTTAGACATTCACATTACTCACACCCTCATTACACATACATATAGGATCTTGGGGGTGGGCACGATACACGGAGTCCAAGTTACCATCAGGGTGTACACCTCACCCCTGGCATCGTTGCCCACCTCTCAATTTTAAATACACGTAGACATTGAGGGCTAGCAGGAGGGACTATGCGCTTACCTGCTGCTCCTTGGCAGGTAGCTCCATGCCCTCCTGGGTTTTAATTGCACCTTAGAACACACATGCATCAACACTACAATGAGCGGGTGGAGGGAGGTTTGGAGTCTTCTCTCACCCCCGTTCTCTGCGGCCTGCTGGAGTGGGGGGGCTAGGAGGGGTTGGCCGTCCGACTGCGGTCTGGGGTGTGGGGCCTCCCTGCTGCTGCAGAGTCGAGGCGGTCTGCCTCTCCCCACCGCAGGGAAAAGGGTAACACCACCTGGGTCTGGGTGCAGTTCCCCCCCTCCAGGAGCAAGGGTACCTAGACCCGGTTGGTAGAGTACGCTTGGGGAGTGTGATCGTGTGTACAGCGTCTCTTTATGTCTGTCTCCACGTTGGTTGAGTGTGGTGTAAGTGCATATGAGAGCATGAGGGTGGGAATGGATGTTTGTGTCTGTGTGTGCCTGTATGTCTGTGTCTATATGTCAGGTTGGGTATCAGACGCCACCTCTCTGGGGACATCTCAGGCCTCCAAACCTTGGAGGGCCTATCTCCACCCACCACCACTTCCCCTGCCGGTGGCGGACTCCCTCAGGTGTCGGTGCGTTGGTGGTTCTTTGTGTCTGGGGGTGGGCGTCCGGGTACACACCGGCTCACTCCTTGGCGGCCGCTTATTGGGGCTCGCTCGGGCCATTTCGGAGGTGGGGTGCCCCCGGCCTCTCGGCCTGGGGCTCGGTCACTCAGGCACAGCTGGCTGCCGACGGAGCTCACGGGCGCGTCACTGCAACTCCCCCTGGCTTCTGCTCCGCGGCTGCTGAATGAGCCCTCATCTGGGACTCTCCTCAGCTCTTACTGGAACAGTGGCGCGGCTGCCCCTCTGTGGGTCTTCCTTGGTCTCTTGTGTTCTGGGGGCCTCTGGATGTCTGGAGTTTTGATCTCCTCCATACCTGCTTCATACCATAGAGGACAGGGCTGTGGCTCCCCACACTCCCTAGCAGATCGTTACATGGAGAAACCTTAGGAATGCAAGCATGCTGATCCACACAGGTATGCACACAGGTGTACACATGGGTATTCACAGACGCGGACTACAGCTTTCTTGTTTTCTCTTCTCTCCAGACTGCCTGGGCACAGTCGTGCGGTTCCCCTGACCCCATTTGGTCTGCCATGTTTATCCCTTCATGTGTAAACATCAAATTTGGAGCCTCCAGCACTTTGCTGAGCCTCTGTTGTCTAAGTGGGGTCATGGTGAAGGCCTGTGAGTTAACACCTGTGTGTTGTTAAAACTCTCAGTGGGTGTCCTCTGACTATATGTGCTACTTTCTGGATGGCCTTTGCCACTCCAGCTACATGCTGAGTGCATGTAGGGTGCCTTTTCTCCATGTTGTCTAAACATACACTGATGTACATTAAAACCTTTCTGCCTCCCCCTTTTTTCTGAAACAAAACGCCATTCACCACCCCTTTTGTTTCAGAAACATCCAAGGAGAAGTCCCTGTGGTAATCTGGCACAACTAAATCTACTGCACGAGAAAGGTCCTGTTTCAGAGAAATGAATGGTAAATGGCCTGTATTTATATAGCGCTTTACTAGTCCCTAAGGACCCCAAAGCGCTTTACATATCCAGTCATCCACCCATTCACACACCCATTCACACACAAATGAAGCATTGTTCAGCTTCAGTAGTCCAGTTCAACTTAGCAATCAGGTCTCTCATTCCATGCTGCTTCACCAAATCACGCAAAGGCTTAGTGCGGCCCTCATAGTCTGGAATGTACTGCCGGCTGTAGCCTGTGAGACCTAAAAAAGAAAGCATCTCTTTCACAGGCACAGATTCATCACCCATCCGGAACCAGCTCTTTTGTTCCTCCGCCAAGTGGACCAGGGCTGCTACCCCCTGCGGTCCAACATAAATATCCCTGGTAGAGACCTTCCATGCTTTCCCCTCCAGGAATTCATGGAATAGGTCTTCATACCACTCAGTATTTTCACGATCATAAAAGAGTGTCACGTGGTATGGGTCAATGGGTGGAGCATACACGTCCAGGGCCATGATCCAGGGCCGCCAGAGCTGGACGTGTGCCAGGATGCCGTCAGAGTTCGTCAGCCGGGCCCAGTAAATTTCTACTGTACGATGTCCTCAGACAGCAGCCACTGTCCTCTCGTACTTGTGGCCACACAAGGAAGCTGTGTGCCATCCTTCAAAGTCACTGTTAAACCATCAGGCCCACACATGATCACAGCTCCCAGTTTGATGAGCAGGTCTCGCCCCATCAAGTTCACAGGCACCTGCGCTGAAATGACATATGGATGAGCCACCGCTTGCTTTCCAATTCCAGTCTTTAAAGGAACAGTCACTGGCAATGTCATTGAAACCCCAGAGAAGCCGACCACGCTGATCTCGTCCCCAGATAATTTAATGTTATCAGCAACTTCTTGGATGGTTGAATAAGTAGCTCCCGTATCAACAAGGAACGGCAGAGTCAGTCCATTCACCGTCAGTGAGAGTAAGGGGTCTGCCTTTCCCCCCTCTCCTCGGCCTCCCTGTGGGGTGTGTCACTGCTGCCAGTCCTGGCTGCTCCAGCCGGCCTCCCAGGTCGGCATTTGGGGTCTTGGTCCGGGGATCATGCGTGGGTTTGGAGCCTGATGGAACGGGCCACCCCTTCCTCCTTGAGGCGGGCCCATATGCTGCTGTATTTGTGGCTGCTGTGGACAGTCTCTGGCCCAGTGCCCAGGCTGATAACACACCCAACAGACACCTCTAGGCCCACGACCCACTCCAGGCGCACCCCTTCCATACCCCAGGGTGCCTCTCACACCCACCGGGTCACCACGACCTCTTGCCCTTCCTCTACCGGCCCACACATTACCTCCCCAACTGGCCATGGGTGCACTCTGCAAACCATCATAATGTGTCCAGGGATTCATTGGATAAATACTTGGGTTAAATTCAGGTATTTTAGGCTCAGGAGGGCAGTCTTGAGCTACCGTCACCTTTGTTGAATCAGTTAATTTATTCTCTTTTTTCTTTTCACTTACCTTGTGTTTCGCTTCTCCCAAGTTAAGTTTAAGCAATTGTTCCTGAAGCTCCTCCAACTCCCCTTTCTTTTTATCCTTGATTTGCTTATATTTATCCAAATGATGCACCAAGTGTCTCTCCCAGTGATGTGCGTCTGCCCCTTCTAAATCAGGGTCATCTAAAGTTTTTTCTCTTACCTGTTCTGGTACTCCCTCTAGCACTCCCCTGTCTAAACCAAACCTGATGAAGGCCACGTGTGGAAGGGTTATAACCTGTGTTCTGCAACCATTTCTCTTTCACCTGTTCTACATAATCTCTAGAATGTTGATCAAGGTTCCACTCTTAATAATGGCCGACGCATTCGGGGTTGGATATTGTTGGCGCACAGCATTCCCAATCTGCTCCTGCACTCTAAAAAAGGGTGTAGAGTCTGGTCTAGTGGTGACAGCTGCCAGTACCTGGATTTCCTCCAGTGTAGTAACTGTCATACACCGGCCAGCTATGGCTCGAAAATCCCCCAAGGCGAGCTGTGTGCCTGATGTCACTTTATCAAGTTGTCTCAGCCAGCCCGCGCCTCCATCAATGATGGGTGGGAGCATCTGCGCCAGGGATGTAACATCCCCTACCCCATATGGTTTATATCTTCTCTCACCTCCTGCTGCAACCACTAGGGGCATTCCTAATGCAGAACTGGGATGTCGCATGACTTCCCCCTGGGGTTTTTCTGCCGCTTTCATTTGACTTCTTCTCCACATCGGATGAGCCTCCAAGCTCTCCTCCACTGCGAAGCCAATTCTCCCCCATCTCCTCTCGCTCTCTTCGAGATCCAAACACGGGCCATCCTCTTGAGTCATCTTCATCCCCTCCTGCACTCTGAATCACACTACACTCATCTATATCCTCTTCCAGAGAGCCCTGTATCCATCCATCCCAGGAGTCAACACCTCTTACCTTAGGTATTTGCACCTTATGATGCACCTTCTTCCTCACATCTGGACCTAAGACTCCACTCCCTTTAGCTTTTACCTTTTGCTTCTTCGTTGAACCGTTTACTCACCATGTCCACCAGTTTATCTACCTCTTCGGGTAATAATTCCAGAGGAGTCCTAGCTGTTGCTCCGGCTGCACCAGACTGTTCTTCCTCTCCTTCCTCGTCCTCCCCATCTTTTTGTTCCAAGTTGGTCCGAGTATGACCAGCAGGTAGCGCTGTCTTTGTAGGTCCTATTACTATGTTTTGTTGCTGCGGCTTAGGGCAGTTCTGGTCCTCATAGTCACACTCCGCCTGCCCTCCAGTTAGGCGCAGCACCGTTCCCTCTTCATTCTCCATCCTGCCATCCTCAATACTCAATGTTGGATAATTACCACAATATGGTGGAGGACATGCTGAAAAAGGAGGGGCTGTAGGGTGAGGGTGTGGAAGACCACCAGGTCTCAACTTACCTTCCTCTTCCTCAGGTTCCCTCATCCAGTGCTCCAGTCCTTGGCAGCTGATTCCCCATACAGCCAGCCTGGCACGTTTCTCCTCCTCCTCTTTTATTTGTTTCTTAACTCCCCTCTTCTCCAAAGTATGTGCTCCATCCAACTCTCTCCTGAGTTTCTCCTCCTTCTCCACGGATGCCTTGGCCGCTTCCAATAAAACCTTTGCGAGAGAACATCGCATATCACCTTTTATTCCAGCTTGATCACATACACTCATTATTTCCTTCCCCATTTCCAGTATTTTACCATTCTTACCTGTCAGATGTCCTGTCATGGTGATCTTCAATGCTTCCCCTAATTTCTCTTTTTGCTTATCAACAGTTTTCCATTGCATTTCTCCCTCTGTTGGACTCCTCACTCCTTCTCTAATAATCTCCTCTTGTTCAGCCATTATTTTTAACTCACCTGGAATTCCGTTACTTACCACCAGATGTCGTCGTTTGTTTTTGTCGGGACCCTCCGAGCTGCTCCTTATTACTCCTCCTTCATTTCACCTTTGAGCCCACACCTTAAGGCTGGCACTCACACACCTTCTACTTCTCGCAGTCCAGTTCACAACTCACGGCAGGACACTTCCTCCTCTGCTTATTCCGGACAACGCCCTAAGTGGCACACAGAGCGGGTGCCGTCTGCTCTTGTGCACCTCACAAATTATTCAAACTGCGCCACGGACTCGATACCGCGGTTTTTCTTCCCCTAAAAAATATAAAACCAAATTCAACCCCCCAATTGACTCCACAGTTTGCAACAACTCATGACACGGCCTCCTGCCACGATTTCTGCACACCACAAACACACTTTTAGACACAAATTCTTTTTGTTACTTTAATTGACTCCCGTACTTCAGACGAGACACAGACTCTAACTGCGCTTTCACACACACACGCAATCTACACACACTGAAATCAGTGGGCTGAGCCAAGCAGTCGTACTCTCACTACGAAGCAACTTGCGCCCACTCTCATGCAGGTTATCAACCGCGACTAGGATCCAACACCTAGCTTTAGTTATTTAAGGCGTCCCCGGTGCCCAGGTTACCAACCTGGCTCCTGTCCCACAGGTCCCAATGACGCGTCCGAAGATGGGTTGAGTTGCCAAACTCAGAACACACACACGGCCCTCAGCCGCGACAAGGCCTTAAACCCCGCTTTCCAACTAATAGTAACACACGTTTCCTGCTTTAACGCACGGGGACGGTTCACAACACCAACACTTTTTTCCTAATAACTAAGACGGATCACACACCGCCGCGGATGAAACACCGATTCTATTAATCCGTAACAAACGTCTCCTGCTTTAACGCACTGAGATGTTCTTATGGGGCGCTAAACATCAACCTGAGTTCTTAGCAAAAGTCTCTTGCTTTAACGCACTGGGACGGACGCTAGCCGCCTCTTTTTCTACTGAGTGAATTTACACTGTAATACGTTCAACTTAGCGAACAGATAATTTAGAATTTATTCAATATGCACACTTCAAAAATAAACAGGTGGTGCTTACCTTTTAGATGATTGAGCCGGCTCTCTGTTTGCCTCGTTTCACGACCTCAGCACTGCCAATTCGTCCTTCTGAACCTCAAGCGAATCCCGGGGTTTCGGCACCAAAACTGTTACCTCTAAACAGTTTCGCCCGGTTTGTAGATTCCTCAGGCCTCCAGAAAGAACACCGGGGACTCAGTAGTCAATTCACAAGACTTTTATTAATCCACACTCATTGATCACACTTATTGATTACACCTTCTAGAAGGGAGATGTACAGGACCCTGGAACTCCTCTGCAGATCTCAACTCCTTTGTCTGTTACATGCAGTTTTGTATCAGTGACCCCCCTTCTAAACCCTCTACAAGGTGCCATAAAACTAAGTGCTATGTTTACATACTTTCACTTAAGTGTGTGTGTGTGAATGCCTACATGTGCGCGTTCCCGTGTGTCTATGTGTATGTGTGAGTGCACGTGAATGAGTGTGCATAACAGTCAAAGCACTGTGGGTGTAGGTGACTCCCTAGAGGTCAAAAAAACCCATCTCCCTTCCAGACCACAGTTATCAAGGTCAAATGTTGAGACCCCCACCCAAACATTCTCTGGGGAATTTCCACTCAGCATTAACTCCTCTCTGTTTTACTTTCACAGCTCAACTGGGGAGGGTCTCCTATACTCTACTCCTAAGTTCATGACACAATCAGGCCTTTATTACATTGAGGGCAGTGTCAGTGTCTCTACAATAATTCTACATTCTATGTTAACACATTTCTAAACTCTAAATCAGCTAAACATTTCTACAAGATCCATCAGAACAGCAGAAACACAATCATCATCATTATAAACTTCTAATGTAAGGAGACTGTCGGAGGTAGGGAGACTGTTGGGTAGGAGGTAAGTGATGGAAGTGACGGACAAGGTAAGCGACTCATGTTGTAACTGACGTCAGATGCCGGAGATTTTGGCGGAAAATTAAAGCGAATGGTAGTTTAGATTTGAACAAATTCCTTTAAGCTTCAGTATTACCAAATAAACTTATCAATTGTCTTATAACTAACAACATTTGTCTAAATCATCTCCAACACCCTGGAGAACAACGGGGAGAGTTTAGAGACTCTCCAAGATTATATTGATCAGTGCTTCCAGGATCTCGTGATGAAGAAGGGCCAGAGTGTATCTTCCCCAGCCAGATCTGAGACGCCGTCGTCGAAAAAACTTCGCCAGGCAGATTCCCCCGGCACAACATCGCCAGCCGGCAAAGATATTGCAGACATCCTAGAGTCAATCGACCAACGATTGTCCAGTTTCGATGCAAGGCTGTCCTTGGTGGAGATTCTTCACCGGGAATTCAAATGCTTGCGAGAATCCCTGGAGTTCAGCCAGCAGCAGGTGGAAACGCTTGCTGCTGAAAATGCCACGCTAAGGGAGTCGGTGAAATGTCTCACAGACAATGTTACTCAGCTCAATAGAGAAAATAAAAAAATAAAAGAAACAGTTATTGATCTACAAGCTTGTAGCATGCGTGATAATCTGGTATTTTCTGGTATTCCAGAAGCCGCTGTAGAGGACGCGGAGACTACGGTGAAAAGCTTCATCAAAACCCACCTGAAGCTGCCGGAGGACACGGTGAAGAACATCGTCTTCGATAGGGTACATTGCCTCGGCCCCATGCGGGCTGCGACCATGAAACCACGTCCTATCGTGGCCAAATTCGGCCACTTCAAACAAAAGCAACATGTGAAAAGCCGCGGCAGGGAATTAAAAGGAACAGACTTCAGCGTGAACGACCAGTGACCCAAAGAGATCTTGGAACGACGCAGGGTCCTCTTCCCAATCCGACGCGGCTTCATCCAGAAGGGCTCCCGTGCTGTCATCGCTGTGGACCGGCTGTACATGGACGGACAGCTCCACCGCGACCCCAACATCACTCCGTGGCTGTATTAACCTCACACCAGATAGGAATCAGCTACACCCTTTCCCTATCCACTCACACTAACTTGCATTAACATCTGTTTAACTTACCAGTATCAAATCGCATCTTAAGTGTGATATGATAGCAGAATTAACACCGTCACTCTCCGTCAGTGGTTTGATTGGAATGTTTCCGGGGGTTTTTGGGGGGTTTTTTCTCTCTTTTCCCCCTCTTGTTTTTATGCTGCTCACCCCTGTCCTTGGTTTCTTTCTTTATTTCTTTCACTGCCTCGATCACCTGCTTCCACACTCATCCACAAACAACATCCTTTATTTTGACACATATTTTGGCACAATCACGCACAGTCATGCGCTCAACGGCAGCACATTTACATCAGTCAGACAGCGCACACAGTCATATAGGATACACACACTTAAGCCAAGCGTACTCATATTAGTAAATATGCACACACATTTTTTTCTCTCTCCTTCTCTTTATTTATGAACAAGTGATGTATTCTCTCCACCTGTCTAAGCGACACACAAAGTGTACACCCCTAGTTATACACAGACATCTATGGGCGCACTAAGGTTTGGTACATGGAATGTAAATGGAGCTGGCTCCAGAGAAAAGAGGTTAAAAATATTTAACCAACTCAAAAAACTACAGGCAGATGTTGTCCTTTTACAAGAGACCCACAGACCTCTTAGAGGTTCGAATTAACTTAAAACACCTGAGTTTCCTAATGTGTTCTCAGCTTGTTATAATTCTAGACAAAGGGGAGTAGCAATTTTAATCCATAAAAATATTAATTTCACAGTACTCGATACAGTTATAGATCCAGGGGGCAGATTCTTAATCATTAAACTATCTATACGTGATAAAAAGCTATGTATTGTAAGTGTATATGGTCCAAATGTTTTGAAATTGATTTCATGAAAGTATTTAACTTCATTTGGGATAACGGACTTTACTGCAGAATTCCTTTACTGTAGTCAAATTTATAAGAGAAAATTGTTGAGCTGTTAAAATGGGAGACAATCCAACTTTATGACGTTTGTCACGATTTAAATGAGCATGCTGTCTAGTCCTTGGCCACATGTTTCAGCACATTAACCATGAGTGAGCTCATACCATAAATACATGTATCATAATAAATATCTAATAATATCTAATAATATCATAACAGCAGCAGATATTCAGTATATCAGTAGACTTCAGTCCTTCATAGGTTCAGTGCTGTTAACTGTTTTTTTCTGTTATTTGCTTTCTGGAGCCCGGAAAGCAACAGAACAAAAAACAGGAACAAAGTCCAAAACAACAGCACCAAGGCCCAGGCAAAGTCCAAAAGCAAACAAACAAAAGAGCTCACGAAAGGCGCAGAGGCCCAGGCAATAGTCTCAAAAAAGTTCAGGGGGGCCGGCCCAGAGGCTGACAGCACGATAGTCCAATCCCGGGCAGTTCAGGGGGGCGGCCCGGAGGCTGATGGTCCAAGAGCCCAGAAAACAGTTCAGGAGGCCGGCCAGGCAAAAGGCACCGGTGGCGACGGAGCAGATCAGGAGGCCGGCCGGGCGGGAGGCAGCGACGGCGACCGAGCAGGTCAGGAGGCCGGCCGGGCGGCAGGCACTGGTGGAGGAGTAGTTCAGGGGGCCGTCCATGACGGCGGCGTAGTTCCGAGGGCTGTCCATGACGGCAACGACGTCCAGTCATCGGCCGGACAGGATGTGCAGGTCGGACAGGACGTGCAGGCCGGACAGGACGTGCAGGACGAGCAGGACGTGCAGGACGAGCAGGCCGGACAGGACGTGCTGGCCGGACAGGATGAGCAGGCTGGGCAGGACGTGCACGACGTGCAGGAACAGACAGCATGGAGACCTCAGGAGCAGACGACGCTGAACACTCGGAGGCTGGACCAGGCGGAGCTGCAGAGGCAGGACCAGGCGGAGCTGCAGAGGCAGGACCAGGCGGAGCTGCAGACTCGGAGGCCGGACCAGGCGGAGCTACAGAGGCAGGACCAGGCGGAGCTGCAGACTCGGAGGCCGGACCAGGCAGAGCTGCAGACTTGGAGGCCGGACCAGACGGAACTGCAGAAGCTGAGGCCGAAGCCGGACCAGGTGTAGCAGAGGCAGAGGCTAATGACGGCTGGATGGGCCCCTCGGACCCTCCAGCGGAGACGTGAGGCTGAACGGGCCCCTCGGACCCTCCAGCGGAGACCGGTGGCTGAACGGGCCCCTCGGACCCTCCAGCGGAGACCGGTGGCTGAACGGGCCCCTCGGACCCTCCAGCGGAGACCGGTGGCTGAATGGGCCCCTCGGACCCTCCAGCGGAGACAGGTGGCTGAGCAAACGACTGAGGCGGTAACTGAGCAGGTGACTGAGCCGATAGGTGAGCTAATGTCTGAGCTATGGAGAGAAGTCTAATATGTATCGACTGTTGTAAAGATGTTAGTAATGGTGCGTGAGGTGGTGGATTAGCAGATGGTTGGGCTAGGTTGTCTGAGCCTACGGATCCTACAGACAACTGCTGGACGGGCTCACCTGAGCCTCCAGCGAGGTCAGAAATATGTGCAGGTACCTGCCGGACACCAGCCACTCCCACCCGAGGAGAAGGTACGGGTGCAGGAGCTAACTGGATCCCGGTCATCCTCACCCTGGGAGCCGGGACAGGCACAGTCAACGGCTGGGCAGCTGCTGTCTCCACCCGAGGAGCTGGTACAGGTGCAGCGACAGGCAGAGGCTCAGCCAGCCTAGACACCTGAGCAGGGACCAGCTGGACCTCAGCCTCCCTCACCTGAAGCACTGAAACAGGTGCAGGGAAATGCTGGGCCCGAGCTGCCCTGGGAGCAGGAACACAATGGTGCGAAGGAGCAGGCTCAGCAAACACAGACTCCTCTAAAATGTTTTTTAACTTCCTACCACCACCACGTCTAACAGTCTTAATAGTCTCAGTCTTAGCAGTGTTCATATGATTGTTTTTTTCCAGCTCCGAGGAACGACAGCAATCACAACTCACCACCGGGAGTTGCTCCGCAGAAAAAGAGTGGTGACGGTGTGAGCGTCGCCTCCTCCGGGAAGTGGGAGGTGGCGAACTGGGCTGAGAATCCTCCAAAGGACCGGGCTGCGATGAGGAAGCAGAGAGTTTGTGAAGCTCAGAACGTGGCAGACCCAAAAACAGAGCGAAGGACTGCAGCGGAGTGAGTCTAACGTCCGGCGTCACGTAATCTTTCTTCCTCCGCCGCTTAACTCTCTTGTCGGACTGGTAACCCAGGGGTGAAGGCGGAGGTGTAGCGACTGGAGAGAAGGAGCACGTGCTCAACCTGATCGCCCGAGGCATAGACGCTGGCTCGGCCGTAGCCATGGCAGTTTGGAGGCTGCGGGGCCCTCCCAAAGCCAAACGTGACCCATAGAAGGGTGACTGGAGCTCCTGGGCATGCTCAGCTTCCTCCCTCACGATCTCCTTGAGGAAGGCAGAAACTGCGGGTTGCTGATACAACACGGAGTCTGCTGGGTCCATGTTCTGGTCGCGATCTTCTGTTAGGTGTGGCTGTGTGCAGGCAGGAACAAGACCCAAGGTGCAGACTCCGGAGACAGACGTGAACTCAAAAAAGGCTTTAATTTAATACTCAAAATATAACATAACTGAAAAAACTCAAAACAAACTTAAACTGGAGGAATGACAGAACACACAGCTAGGAAAACGGTAGATCGCGACACAGACACAGAGAAACACTGGGCTTAAATACACAGAGGGAGCAATCAGGGAATGAGTAACAGGAGGGAAACACAGCTGGGGCAAATCAGGCCTAACGAGACCAAAGAAGCGTAAACTGAACACACTGAGATAAGACACAGATCTTCAAAGTAAAACAGGAAACGCATAACACAGACTGAACAAAGACACAGGCTCATATGCAGGCACTACAAAGGGAACAGAGATGTGGGAACAGGGCAGACACAAAACACTGACTGAACACGGGGATATAGGAACTTAAGATACACATAGACGCGAACTAGACAAGGGAATGCAGGTGATAGGGGAGACAGAGCAACTAAAGAAGACAGACCTAAGCCATAAGACAGAACTCAAAGAAAACAAAAACTAGACAGTATAAATAATATCATAAACTCAAAAACCCTGGGTCGATGACCCAGGCATCCTAACAGTTTCTATGAACTCAATTAGTATGGCTTTATCCAACAGATTGGATCCTGTAAAGAACCGCAGGAAAAGCTGAAGATAATTGAAATCAATTTCTCCAATGTACCTTTTCAGGTAACGAGAAACTGTTGACTGGGCAGCTGTCATCTCCTCTGGAAAGATTAGAAGCTCCTTCACTGTGAGACGTACAAAAGAAAGGAATCTTTTAAACTACTGGTTGTCGAGCCGTACAATATCTCCTCCAGAAAGGGTATTGCAAGCTTCACTGGGAAGTAACCAGCTTGTTTCCACCCTACAACAAACACTCTAGCTATAGCCTGCCATTCTTCACACTGAAAGTCATGCCGGATGAATGGGACTTTCACCTCAACTCCCAATGTGCAGCTGTCATAGAAATCCATCCAAAATTCTGTCAGGCAGTCCCGCAAAACACCACTTCCTTCCCCCTGTTCAAGCTCTCCATTTGGTAACAACATTTTGATATTGACCTCAGATGAAATAATGTTTGAGTCCTTAAAGGCACTGATCAAATCAGTAAGACAATGACCTCTTCTAACAGTCAGTATTACGGGACAAGATCGTGGTTCAGGGGGTGCTTGGTCAGGAATATTGGCCTCTCCTGTCAGCCCCGGTGAGAGAGACAATGTGTGATGAGGTGGATCAGACTCTTTTTCTGTAAACAGTGTTTCAGGATTTAGTTCAACCACACTAATATCCACCCTGTTATCCCCACTAATAATAACAACTGCATCAGAATCTTCACTTTCACCTACATTTGGCAGACCATCCCATGGTAATGTGTCATTCAGTTCCAAATATCCACTTATGGAAGCTCCATCATTAATTACAAAGTTTGATGGTTCTGAATTTATGTTTTCCACCAACAGAGGAAGCATCCACACGCATCTGTGAGCTCTCAATATGAGTTGAATAGTGTGAAAGACTTTTTTTTTTTTTTGAGGTGCCATTGGGGAAAAACAGATTTTCAGCCATAAGTTTGATATTTGACACTGTTTCATTTTTATCTACAGATAAATGCCTTGTTCCACCACCACTTACAGACTTCACCTGTTTGAACCCACCCTTCTCCTCATCAAAATCCATCCAGCCAACCTCAATTCGTCTAACTGTTCGTTTTGCATTTGTATTTTCTGCCCACTGAGACAATTTCTTTTTAGGAGGCATTCCCTCAGCTCCTGTCAATCTTTGTCGTAGCCTTGAGAGTATAGATTCTTTCCTGGATGGCAGAAGGCCACAGTGGAGACTCTATCGCCAACTTTGGGGATGTACTTTGCCAGGTCACTGTCTGTCATTAAGGGAATGACAGTTTCATCAATCTGAAAAATATAAATAACAAATTAATAAAATTGTCAATATTAAAAAAAACAATGAATACATACAACTGCATATTTTAGAGTTGTTTTTTGCTATCTACTTTTGATAACAGATACTTTTGGTAATGTGGTACACATTTGTCCAACATAAGATGAACAAAAATTACTTTTAAAATTACTCTTTAAACATATCACGTCATTAATTAATGTCACTGATTAAACACAAATATGAAATTCAATACATTTTTTTAGAATGTGCATAGTAAATTGTGGATTGCGGCTCTCCGTTCAAAAACAAACACACAGACACACACGCACGCACACAGCAACAGCTGCAGTGGCTTACATTCTCATCTTCAAGTTTCTTGATCACATCTTCTTCAACTTTGCGCTCTGTTAAAAATTCTCACAGCCGAGTATCCATAGCTGACCTCTAAACCACATGAAAATGAAATTAGTATTTTACACTCGGTTATAAATTTTATGTAGCAGATTTTTACATGATAGCCTACCTATAAAATCACTTTATCTATGGCAAAGCAGAATTTGATAATGATTGTTTTATTACTTTGATATTATCTATGGTAATGAGGAATGGAGCAATTGTCTACTTGGAGTTTAAGTAGTTCAGCATGAGCAATGACAACCTGCATCAATACAAAATCATTCCGATCACTGTATGCTTTATTAGTTCCCTTGGCAACATGATACCCGCAGTGAGCTACTGTAACTGCAAGGCTTCATCCGGTGATGCATTGAAATCTACGGCTCATTTAGCATGTATTACCTTAACAAGTGTGACTCACATGATGCTACTTTCAAGGAGATGTTCAGCAAAAAAAAAAAAGAGGCAATTTTAAGATGCTTTCCATCTAAAACTGTTATTATGGTCCAGCTAGTATGGTGTTGTGGCCAGGGTAAAAGAGAGACACCTTCGTGACACAGAGAACTAAGGTTTTATGTTGAACATACCTCGTTTATTAGTAGCCTTCAGCCTTGCTCTACAGTTAAAAATGAGTTTACGGCTACATATTAGCACAACAAAACAACGTGTAGTAACAACATGAGGATACAACATTTGAAACATCAGCAGATACCATTTAGAACATAGTAACAATATAGGTCTGAATAAATAACTGCCGAATTGCCGGATAACAATATGAAATAAATATAAAATATAATACACTCACCTTAAGGACATCACCAACAGCAAGGACTCCGTACTATGGCTGACACAGGTTCTAGTGAATGTGCCCTGGGATGATATTAAGAACTATTGATAACTTTTCTTTAAGGCCTGATCTGTCTGAAATTCATAGCCAGCTCTGACACGGTGCCATCAATCTTTGAATGCTGAAAAAGCAGCAGTGTATCCAGGAAACACATTATATGCTGCAATAAATGCACTGCCCAAGTGTCCCCTCTCCCCACTGCCTTTCAGCAGCAGACAGCAGCAAACAGGTCGTCAGAGGAGCCGATGTGATGATTAAGTTTAACATTTTCTACAATATTGACAAAGCACTTTAAGCACAAGTTTGTTAGTTAATCATTTACAAATGAATATTGTCTGTATGGACTTCCCCCCCAAAGAAAGTGCACATGTAAAACTGCGGTGTTAAGCGATGCGGTTGAAAAATTTGAGTGCGCCTAACTTTTGTGCCGGTGCGCCTAAATTTTTAAAGTTAGGCGCACCGGTGCGCTCATGTCAAAAAGTTAGTCTAGAGCTCTGACACTATGAGTTTATGGATATGGTTGGAAATATGCAAGACATAAACTGTATAGCTTAACATAACTGTTCTACCACTACTATTCCTATGTATAGACATGCACACACACACACACATACACACTAAATATACATGTCCAGTGACTTATGACATTGTGATTGAGGAGTTATAGAGTCTAACTGCTGTTGGGATGAATGATCTGCGAAAGCGCTCCTTCCTGCAGCGAGGGTGTTTCAGAGGGTGTGTTACTTCTCCTGGTTGGCACTAAACTATTGCTGTCCAGAATTAACGTTTTTTCTCTCACTATCAATAATTCGTTGATACCTATCTCTCCCTCTGTGAAAAGCTTGGGTGTCATTGTTGATAGCACATTATCCTTAAATTCACATATCAATAATGTCACACGTGCAGCATATTTTCAACTCCATAACATCAATTGCCTCCGCCCCTTCCTCACTCCTCATGACACTGCCATTCTCGTCCATAATCTCGTCATCTCTCAAACTGACTACTGTAATTCACTATTATTTGGCCTTACAAAAAAAATCCATCAACAAGCTCCAACGTGTCCAGAGCTCTGCTGCCTGTATTATTACTAGGACTTCCTCTACCCACCACATCTCCCCAATCCTGAAGCAGCTTCACTGGTTCCCAGTTAAATTTCGCATTTATTCTAAAATAATCCTTTATACATTTAAGGCTATTCATTCTGTCTCTCTCCACCATACCTTTCTGATTTAGTACAGATGAACTTCCCATCTCAGTGCCTCAGATCTTCATCTTTTCTTTCTCTCTCTCTGTTCTTTCCGCTTGTCTTATTACAATGGGGGGCTTTTAGTCACTTTTCTTTTTAAGTCCACCCTCAAAACTCACCTGTGTAAAAGTCCTTATCTTTAAACCTCTACATGCTCTTAACTTTTATCTGTTACTCTTATTGTTGTGTATATTTCCAGTTTTTCTGGGGGTTTTTTTAACATACACTCAACAAAAATATAAACGCAACACCTTTGTTACTGCTCCCATTCCCCATGGGATGGACGTAGAGACCTAAAATTCATTCCAGATACACAATATAACCATCCCTCCCAAACAGTGGTCATAAATCAGTCCAAATGTGTGGTAGTGGGCACATCTGCTATATTGAGATAATCCATCCCACCTCACAGGTGTGCCACATCAGGATGCTGATCTGACATCATGAGTAGTGCACAGGTGTACCTCAGACTGCCCACAACAAAAGGCCACCCTGGAATGTGCAGTTTTGTCTCACAGCAAAATGCCACAGATGCCACAAGCAATGAGGGAGCGTGCAATTGGCATGCTGACAGCAGGAATGTCAACCAGATCTGTCGCCCGTGCATTGAATGTTCATTTCTCAACCATAAGCCGTTTATTTATTATTTATTTATTATATTTGCCTCATACCTAACCCTGAACAAGCATCCCAGCTACAAATATGATACACCAGATTTCCTGACAATGGTATTGAATGCTGAGCTGTAATCTACAAACAGCATTCTCACATACGTGTCTCTCTTCTCCAGGTGTGACAGGGCAGTATGTAGTGTCAGGGCTATGGCATCATCAGTGGACCTGTTGTGGCGGTATGCAAACTGTAGAGGGTCCAGTGAGTCGGGTAGTGCAGAGCAGATGAAGTCCCTGACCAGCTTCTCGAAGCATTTGCTCACGATGGGGGTCAGGGCTACAGGTCGCCAGTCGTTCAATGAGGAGATGGTGGAGGATTTGGGTACAGGGACGATGGTGGCCATTTTGAAGCAGGCTGGGACTACAGACAGAGAGAGGGAAAGGTTGAAGATGTGCGTGAACACTCCAGCCAGCTGAGCCGCGCATGACTTGAGGACGCGGCCGGGAATCCCGTCCGGACCAGTAGCTTTGCGCGCGTTCACCTTCCTGAAGCACATCCACACATCCTCCTCAGACACAGTGTGCACACTGACGTCATCCGCGGTGCGCACACTGTCCCGTCTCATGGTGTTTGCTGTATCGAATCTAGCATAGAATAAGTTTAGATCTTTGTTACATTCCCCTGAGGGGTCTAGGTGGGGAGGGGAAAGTAACAAAAAGTGTCCGGGTCAGAAAAAGGAGTCAAGGAGGCAAAAGGGTTAAATTAAATAGTTTTATTAAGGTAGCTCAACTAAAAGAGACGGACAAGCCGCTATCACCATTTAACTGCTCATCGTGTCTGCAGGCTTTGTTAATAAATTTCCACAACAGTAGCCACCTGTACAAACACACTAAGACATATTTAACATCATTTTCATCACTACTTATCAACACTTTCCCTCTCTTCTTCTTCTGTCCACATTTTAACACATCTCTGTCCATCACTCTTGGTTATACACCACCCACAGCACCTCTTACACACAGACACACTTCTCTTTACTGCATTCCTCAGTTTCTACACACTTCATACTGCATGTATTCTTTCCCATATTTCTGAAAGAGAAAAAATAGATAAATCATGCAATCAAAACCTGGATTTGCGCGGACTACCCAGAGGGATGCCTCCTACGGCCGTACTGGCCGTACTGCTGAGCTCAGCTTTGCGGACAAGCGTGTTCACCGTCCGGCCTTTTCCTTGTGGTGCAAAAGTGCTAAACACCGTAAACTAAGGACAGAGTCCTTCCCATGACGGTCCTGAAATTAGGCGTTGAATTCCTGAGGTTTCCCTCCCAGCGGTCCGTCCAAAAAAAATAAAACAACAACAAAAAACAAAAAACGCCCCCATTTGCTGGGCCCAGCTTCCATTGTACGAACAAGCGCGTCTGCTGTCCGGCCTTTCTGCCTTTTTCGCTGGTGCAAAAGTGCTAAAAGACCATACACTAGAAGGCTCAACTTGTTGAGCTTCAAAGATCCTGCACTTACCACTGCAACAAGAATACCCACTAGAAAACCCAAACTGAGTTTCTAGGAACCTGCACCCAATAATTGCAGCTGTAAGGAAGCGAGGCTTTCCCTGTTGGTCCGATTGAAAATGCTCCCAAATTAAAACATCTCACCGTTGCAGATCCTTTTCAGTGCCTCTCTTGGTTCTTTTAAAAATTCCTGCATGTGTGAGTCGCTGAAGCACACACCGCGGTTCCCCCTTTTTGAAAACAATGGTGGGACTGAGGCCATTTTACCTCAGGATAGTTCAGTGAAACTCACGGGAGGAGTTCTGCCGACAACGCCAAATTGTCGTGGAAAATTTAACAATAACCTGCAACACACTGTAACAGTCACAATGGTGTGGTGTCTCTTTAAGGCAACCCAAGCCGTTCAGCCGGGCTTTTATATGGTTGGGGTTTTTTTTGGTTTTTTGGTTTTTTTGTCCCGTTTGGATCTATAGCCATCAGAATTGTTGTCTTAAGGCCAAGAAAGATGCCAGGCGGATTTATTTTACCAAGTGGAT